>NC_135813.1:101562133-101717986 GCF_964213995.1 Mustelus asterias
CCTGATTTTCCATGTCTATTTCTGGGAGTTTTAAAAAAAATGCAACATTCACCTGAGTGCTCTGATTTCACCGAATATTCTGGTACTTTTGAGAATATCTATTCCTGTCCTCACCACCAGGATACACACCAGTTCACTACTGAGTCAGTCATTCTCCATTTCCCCCCATGTCACTTCCTCTCCTCTATTCTCCCCTCACATCTACATTTATTTTAATGTAACCAAGTCTGTTCTCTGCTCCCCTCCTCCCCAACCCCCACCACCTCTCATGCCACTCCTAACTCAGCTCAAATCCCATTCAATCTTACTATTTATCAGGAGCACTTCTGGTGTCCTTGAATCCCACATCCAATCTGGATTTGAAATCATATCTTGCAACACAAAAGGAAGCCATTTAGCCCTTATGTGATTTTCTCTGAAAGAATTGTCCACTTTAGCCCAAGTTCCCTCCCCTTTTCAAGTATTCATCCACTTCTCTTGTTTTGTTAGGACTATATTCTCCCTCTTAGCCTTTTCACTCCTTGATGGAGGATAGGCCATGGACAAATTCTTTCCATCTAATCCTGTTTTGGCCTTATCTGTCCAGTTGTTGCCATGTATCGCCCTCGACATTTGTGTTTCTTAGTCTACCTTGCCCTCTCTTTCCTTGCAGGTTCCATGCGACAGCTTGCCATGTAATATTGTTCCGTGGCTCCCTCCAAGCACGGCCTATCCAATTCCACTTTCGCCTTTTGATTCGGGAGACCTGTTTTGTCTCCTGCCATAGCCTAATATTATTGATGGTATTTGGTCAGTGTATCCGAAAGATCCTTCGGATGCATCTGTGGGCGAAGGATTGGATTTTCATCAATGTTGTCTTGGTGGTACTCCATGTTCCGGAACCATAAAGGAGAAAGTTGGAGTTGAAGATATGTGGCCTTGGTAATCTCTCTTGTTTTCCAGATGTTGGAAAGAGTGATGAATGCCATTCTAGACTTCCCAATTCTGATCTTTACATCGTCTGTCCTGCCAATGGTACTTAGAACACTACCCAGATAGTTAAATGATTTTACTTCATCCAGCTTGCTGTTCTTGATCTTAATGGAGCCTTTTAAGGTCAACTTTGGCTGATATTTGCATCAAGTGAAAGGTTTTATCTTGCATCTGTATGTGATTGTGTGATAACAAAGTCAAGTCATACACAAAGTCTAAATCTTCCAGCTGTTCTGTGAGGGTCCATTGTATGCCATTTCTTCTGTCTGATGTTTTTGTCTCAAAATCCATTCAATCGTGAGCAAAAATTGGAATGGTGACATCAAACAGCCTTGGCTCATGCCAGTTTGTAAGTTGAATTTATCAGAGAAGGCTTCTCTATGCAAGATTTGACAGCTCATTCCATCATAGGTATTCTTGGGAGTGTGTTGTGGTCAATGCTGCCAAATGCCTTCTTGTAGTCTCCAAAATTAATGTAGATTGATGAGTTCCATCCCAATCACTGTTCTTTTATAATTCATAGGGTTGCTATCTGATCGACACAAGATCTTCCTTGGTGAAATCCTGCCTGATTGTCCCTTAGAATATCTTCTACTGCCCTTCATTCTATCCAGTATGACATGGTTCAGTACTTTCCCTGGCACAGGGAGCAACATTATTTCGCGATTAAGACTGAGGTCCTTCTTCGGAAGCTTTACCTCATAACATTTCTCCCAATCTGATGGTATCTTTTCCTCCACCCATATTTTCCTCAGGAGTCCATACAGCATATCCACCGAAGAGTTGCTATCCGCCTTGAGATCTTCTGCTGATATGTTGTCTGATTTCCCATATTTCAGTGATGAAGATGGCTTCCCTGATTCATGTTTTTGATGGTGGTTCACAGCTGATATCCAGTAGGTTTCCATGAAGGTTGTACGTCAGCTGATTGGGTTGGTGCAGGTCTGTTCAGGATTTGGTTGAAATGTTCTACGCATCTCCTGAGTTTATCCTCTGGAAGAGTGAAAAGTTTTCCATCCAGATTCCTAATCTGGGCGTTTCTGAATTTGTTCCATAGAGTTTTCTCATGTTATGCTGACCTGCTTTTGTTATGCTTCTTGTGCAAGATCCTCAATGTATCTGTTCTTAAACTAGCTTTAAATCCAGGGCTTGTGTTGCCTTTTCTTTTGTCCCAATCCATCCTCACATGTTTTCTGCCAAGCATTCTTCAGCTGGTGCCATTGATCCTCTATTGATGCTTCAATATCCTGTGAAACTTGAAGAGCTTGGAATCTGTTTTGCAATGTGCATTGATACAAGTCTAAATCTGGCTTTGTCCTTGAGGTTGTCATTTGAACTTTACTCTGGCTGACTCTCTTTGTGCATCTCTCCTGAGCTTCAACTGGACTCCGGCTACAAGAAGGTGGTGATCTGAATGTGCATCTGGGCCACAAAGGTTCTAACAATCCATTGTGTTAAAAAAAATCTCTTAACCAAATTTTTCTGGGTAGTTGAATACTAGTACAGCAGGGATCAACCTGGAGATTATACCATTGATTTATGGGGGCAGTAGCATTCACCATTGGGCAGTGGTGGAGCAGATTGCCGACCTGTTATAGAATCTGACCAATTCTCATTTCCATTTTATCTCCATAATCACCAAAAGACAGACACAAATAATATAACACACTATTAAGTATGAATTATTGTTGGTGCGTGGCCCTGAAGAAGTCCAGAAGAATGGGATTGAAATGGTATATGGGGAGGGAGGTGATGGCCTAGTGATAATATCACGAGACTATTAATCCAGAAACTCAGCTAATGTTCTGGGGACCCAGGTTCAAATCCCACCACAGCAGTTGGTGGAATTTGAATTCAATTAAAAAATCTGGAATTAAGAATCTACCGCTGGCCATGAAACCATTGTCGATTGTCGGAAAAGCCCATCTGATTCAATCATGTCCTTTCGGGATGGAAATCTGCCATCCTTACCCGCTCTGGCCTACATGTGACTCCAGAGCCACAGCAATGTGGTTGACTCTCAACAGCCCTCTGAAATGGACTTGCAAGCCGCTCAGTTTAAGGGTGAGTAGGGATGAGCAATCAATGCTGGCCAGCCAGCGACATCCATGTCCCACAGAGGAATAAAAATATTCCAGTTAAAGCCAGGAAATACCTGGGGAAATCCTGCAGGTGTGGCAATGGACTATAATGGAAACATTTCAGGATGAGAGACATAATAAACTGAAGATATTTTGGAAAATCGGAATGCGAAATATTCAATAACATAAAGTATTAAAAATGTGTTTGTAAGGGTTTCAATAAGTGGCATGTATGTGCCCGGCTAGCTCTGTCAGCAGAATATGAGACTCTTAATCTCAGGGTCGTGGGTTCGTGCCCCACGTTGGGCGCTATTTTTTGGGCGGCACGGTGGCGCAGTGGTTAGCACTGCTGCCTCACAACTCCAGGGATCTTGGTTCAATTCCCGGCTTGGGTGACTGTCCGTGTGGGGTTTGCATGTTCTCCCCATGGGTTTCCTCCAGGTGCTCCCGTTTCCTCCCACAGTCTAAAGATGTGCGGATTAGGCGCATTGGCTATGCTAAATTGTCCCTTACTGTCCTGGAATGCGTAGGTTAGAGGGATTAGGGTGGTAAATATGTGGGATTACGGGGATTGGGCCGAGGTGGGATTGTTGTTGGTGCAGGCTTGATGGCCCAAATGGCCTCCTTCTGCACTGTAGGGTTTCTATGATTCTATGACTATTATCAGGAGGTGCCTGCAGTGAGATTAGGAAAGTGTTAATAGACCTTGCTTGCACCTGGCTTGAAAACATCTACCATCTCGTCATATTAAAACTATTCTCAGTTTTTCCCCTCCCTGAACAGTGCAAACATTGGACCAGTTCACATTGTTGGGGTTAACCAAGCTCCAAAAAGTTTCAAATGCCAGTGCAGACAGATTCGCAGGGTTTCTGTGACAAAGAGTACAGCTCCATGGAGCTGAGAACAGGGCTCCGTGAGGAAAGTATTTGAAGGAGATTCTGAAAAAACAGCAAAAAAAACAGTCAGACACAGGCACAAACCTGCCAAGATGTGACTTTCCCACACCGGAGGATTCGAGGCAGCATGGTTTCGCGTAGTGTTAGTCTGCCACCTGCTGTTCAATTTGCAATAAGCTTTGAGAAGATAATTCTTCACAACCATTACTGATCTGATATTTTCACATGATGTGGAGATGCCGGCGTTGGACTGGGGTAAACACAGTAAGAAGTTTAACAACACCAGGTTAAAGTCCAACAGGTTTATTTGGTAGCAAAAGCCACACAAGCTTTCGGAGCTCTAAGCCCCGTCGTTAAAGACTTGATTAGTTGTAAGTATTCGCATTCCAACCATTATTCATGTAAATTGAGTTTGTGTCTTTATATGCTCTGTTTGTGAACAGAATTCCCACTCACCTGAAGAAGGGGCTTAGAGCTCCAAAAGCTTGTGTGGCTTTTGCTACCAAATAAACCTGTTGGACTTTAACCTGGTGTTGTTAAACTTCTTACTATTTTCACATGGAGCAGGGAAATTCCAGTTTCATTGAACTCCCACTGATTATGTTATCATCAAATTGCCTTTACTCCACCTTTAATGATCTTCAACTTCTTTGTGATGAATGTTTGTACTCAATCTGAGGGAGAGGGAATGGAGGAATGTACTTTTCACTAAGAATGTTCAGGTACAGAGTTTCCTCTATACATTGCAATGGCCCAATGGGTCGGGCAACAATATAGTTGGGATTCAGAGACACAACATAGATACCCAGAAGTCCAAGTCCAATGAATAACCAATTTACCAATTAAGCCACATGAAGGCACATAGCCATGTTCATAGTTGTATAAACAGTAGGTTGCCAACGTAGGTTCTCGTCCAGTCCATAGTCAAATTCCAAATTGAATTTGTTGTTGGTCCTGGTCTTGGTCCACAAAGCACACAATGAATTGCACACAGGAAGTACTCCATATACGAGCCCCGCACATAGGAATTAGGGACCGAAGTAGGCAAATTCAGCCCTTCGAGCCTGCTCTGTCAGTCAATCAGATCATGGTTGATCTCTCCCTTGTCTCAAATCCACCTCCCCATCTGTTGCCCAGATCCACTTTTTCATTAGAAATATACCTATCTCCTTAAAACCATTCAATGATTCAGACTCCACCGTGCTGTAGGGCAGTAAGTTCCACAAATTCACCACCCTCTGCGAGAAGTAGTTCCTCCTCATCTCAGTTTTAAATCCACCGCCTCTCAACCTATACCTGTGACCTCTTGTTCGAGATTGCCCCACAAGAGCAAACATTGGGTCTACATTTACTTTATCAATTTCTTTTAAAATTTTATATACCTTGATCAAACCCCTCTCATCCTTCTAAACTCCAGCGAGTACAAGCCCAAACTGTTTATTCTCTCCTCATACGTCAACCCTTTCATCCCCAGAATCAACCTGGTGAACCTCCTCTGAACTGCCTCCAATGCCATCACACCCTTCCTCAAGTAAGAGGACTAAAGCTGGACACAATACTCCAGATGAGGTCTCACTAACACCCTATACAATTGCAACAACACTTCTCTACTTTTATAATCCAGTCCCTTTGCAATAAATGCCAACATCACACTTGCTTTTTTCATTATGTGCTGCACCTGCATACCGACTTTCTGTGATTCATGAACATAGACACCCAGAGCCCTCTGCCCGGATGCATTTTGAATCTGTTTTCCATTTTAGAAATAATTTGCCTTTCTATTTTTTCTGCTAAAATGGATAACCTCACTCTTATCCACATTAAACTCCATCAGCCAGATTTTGGTCCATTCTCCTAGCCTATCTATATCCATTTGTAAAATGCTTACATCCTCTTCACTGCCTGCTTTCCCACCTATTTTAGTATCATTCACAAATTTTGCTATGTTACACTCTGTCCCTGCTTGCAGATCATTTATATATTTTGTAAACAGTTGCGGTCTGAGGACTGACCCCTGCGGCATCCCACCAGTTACTTTTCGTCAGCCAGAGAAGGACTCATTTATCCCGACCATCTGCCTTCTGTCAGTCAGCTAATCCTCAATCCAATCCAGTATTCTTCCCCCAATCTCTGCGATCTCATCTTCTGGATCAGTCTTTTATGTGGCACCTTGTCAAACACCTTCTGGAAATCTAGATATATCACATCCACAGGTTCCCCATTATCTACCTTGCTGGCTGTGTCCTCAAAGGACTCAAGCAAGTTTGTCAAGCATGACTTACCCTTCATAAAACCATGCTGACGATGGTGGATTGAGCTTTGTCTTTCCAAATGCTCATTCATCTCCTCCTTAATGATTGATTCCAGCAACTTCCCCACCACAGAGGTCAAACTAAATGGCTTGTAGTGTCCTGCTTTTCGCCTGTCTTCATTTTTGAATAGGGGCGTTACATTAGCTCGTTTCCAATCCACTGGGACATTACCAGAATCCAAGGAACACCTTCCTAACTTTCACCCTCGGGCTTTTTTTTAAGCAGGACTCAGCACTCTTCATAAAAAGCCTGTTAAGGCTGCATACCTGACCCTTGCTTGCACGGACTCCTCATCAGTCTGTCATGTGACTTCATGTGGCCATCTTGGTAGGCATGGCTGTATTCAGCAGGCGTGGATGTGATCTAGAAAATGGAGGAGCGAGTATCTAAAGTATCGCCCCTCATGTACCCAGCCCCTTGTGAAATCACAGCATCCAACTGCAGCAGGCTGAGATGCAAAGTAAAGATCCTTATATAATGATCAAACTCTGCTTTTAAAACATTCCAATAAGTCTTATCAAATAAAATGTTACACTCGGCCACATGAGGAGACATTAGAACTAAGAGAGAGTTTCTTAGAGGAGGCGAGGGAAGTGAAAGAGAGGGAGTGAGATCCAGGATTTAGGACCTTAGTAACTGAAAGCATGGTCACCAATAGTGAAGCGATGCATATTTTCCCCATGTCTACGTGGGTTTCCTTTGAGGGCGCCAGTTTCCCCGCACTGTCAAATAATGTGTAGGTTAGGTGGATTAGCTATGGTAAATGCGTGGGTAGGCCTGGGTAAGAAGCTCTTCAGAGAGTCGGAGCAAACTCGATGGGCTGAGTGGCCTCCTTCTGCACTGTAGGGATTCTATGATTAGGTAAAGATGCAATTGTGTTTATATAATAGTTATGTGGGTGGCCAATCGCTACTTTACCTGCAGGAGTTTCTATCTTTAAAGCATCCTACTTATGGTTGCTTTAACCTGTGAGTTGCAAAGGAGCAAATTGACTCAAATGGTTTTTTATGGATAATGAGGTTAATTTATTTGGGCAGATTTTTGAAATGGTAGCAGGAAAATAAAAGTGCATGTAGAAAATGATTACACATGTGATAGGTGTGGTGGACCTCAGTTGTGCCTTTGTCCTATATGGACCACCGTTGTGTGTGTTTGTCATACCTGGACACATCCCCTTCCAGTTTGGTTCCTCCCCTCAGCACCTAGTATAAAGGTGGCTGTCTCCTCCCCCTTGTTCAGTCCAGGTCGGTTAATTGTTGGGATCTGCTCCTGATTCTGTTGTGAATAAAAGCCTACACTTATATTGGCATATCGGTAGTCTTTCGCCTTATTGATAGCGCATCAATAGGTTGAAAAAGAAAAGAAAATAATAAAACAACAAGAGCTTTGTTACTTCGCTTCCAGTAATTCAGCTTTTCACCAATATCTAGTTTCAGAATGCTCAAATACGTCACTTCAATTCCAGCCAGTAAACGCATTACCAGAATCAAGCTCAAATATGCTATCAACTATGGTCATTAATTATATGGATTTGCCAGTTTATTGTACATCTTAGATTCAGGCAGTGATGACTCTAGTTCTAAATCCTAACAGGTTTATTTACAGAACTTGAAAGCATTTGTGATGGCACGGTGACACAGTGGTTAGCACTGCTGCCTCACAGCACCAGGTTCGATTCTGGCCTTGGTTGACTGTGTGGAGTTTTGCTCATTCTTCCCATGTCTGCGTGGGTTTCCTCCGGGTGCTCCGGTTTCCTCCCACAGTCCAAAGGTATGCAGCAAAAAAACCAGAAAATGCTGTAAAAATCTCAGCAGGTCTGACAGCATCTGTGGAGAGAGAACAGAGCCAATGTTTCAAGTCTGGGTGACCCTTCGTCAGAACTGAAGGGTCATCCAGACTTGAAACGTTGGCACTATTCTCTCTCCACAGATGCTGTCAGACCTGCTGAGATTTTTACAACATTTTCTGGGGGGTTTTTCAGATTCCAGCATCTGCAGTATTTTGTTTTTACCAAAGGTGTGCAGGTTAGGTGGATTGGCCAGGGTAAATGTGTGGGGTTACCAGGTTAGGATGGAGGATGAGGCCCAGATAGCGTGCTCTTTAGGAGGGTCGGTGCCGACTCAATGGGTCGAGTGGCCTGTTCTGCACTGTCGGGATTCTGTGATATCAGAACTTATGGCTTTTCATATATACACATGGATTTTCACCGAGTCAGAATGGCACGGAATCCATTAATAATGGTATCTGCATCCCAATTCAGGGATCCCTGACACTACTGCTGGCATTTTAGATTTTCAATAGTGACTTAAAAGACTGTGGGATAATTTGTGTCAAAAACTCACCCCACTGGCTGGTTCCATTGCAGTTATAGGCATGTGCTAATCCTCTGCAATGTTCATGAGTTTGGACAAGATTTTCAATGAGTCATGGTTCACAGCGCTTCAGAGGTGTCGTGAACCATAGTCTGAGGATAACTTTTCAAACGTATGTGCAAAAGGACCTCTTCATGTCACCCATGTCAAGGTATGCCCCCAAAGAGCCCCTTTATCCCCCATGTCTGCTATGCCAAGGTTTTCTCTTGCATCCCTGGCCATGGCCCCTCATGCCCCTATGGCAAGCTTTGGCACTT
The DNA here is from genome assembly GCF_964213995.1 of Mustelus asterias. Lineage (NCBI taxonomy): Eukaryota > Metazoa > Chordata > Chondrichthyes > Carcharhiniformes > Triakidae > Mustelus > Mustelus asterias. The sequence goes on from NC_135813.1 coordinate 101,571,024, forward strand.
CATGTGCATTGACCCATAATTCATAATACATAATGAGGCTTGGCTGAGATCCCAGTAATCCATGAGTTCGCTGAAACATGTGAACCCCAGAGAAAACATTGCTTTTGGTCTTTGCTATCAATTACGCAGTGTTTATTTACACAAGGTTAAGCAGTTTCAAGTGCTTGCAATTTTAGTTATTGAAACTTTAAAGAGTTTGGATGAATGACACTTTTGTTGCACTGCAGTGAAATGACATTTTTAAACTTAGTGAAAGGTTATGGGTGATTGACTTTTTAAAAAGTTTTTTTACACATCCAATAGTCACTATAGTTTCACTGGTTCTATATGGTGTCTAATGGGTCAATGGCTGTGGAAGTGCCACAGCTTGGCATAATGGGCAGGACTGGACATCAGGGTAGGTGGAGGGGAAGAACCTGGCATAGGGGGATTGAGGGACCATAGGGTTGGGTGGGGGTATGAGGTGGCATTGATGGAGCACGGGATTGCGTGGGAGGTGAGGGGAGAGGGCTGGAGGTTCGGAGGGCCTTTATGCTTTTATTTTAATTGGGATGAAAGCCCACAATATCAGGACAGGCCTTTTCAAACAGCCTGCATCGATGCCCGGCAGCCCCTGTGGGTGCCACCAATCTTTTTTCCCAGGTTAGTTAGCCCAACTCCAGTCAGCACCTGCACCCACCCCCACCACCACCACCACCACCCCCACCCCCAACCCCTGCCCCCCCCCCCCCCCTTCCCCTCACGCCCTTCCAATGAAAATCTGATCCTTGTTGGTACTTTCTCCTGAGGCAGGGAAGCCAAGTCAGGAAATTTCCCAACTCTTGCAACTCACATCAAGGATGACATTCCAAGCCATGGTCTCTGAAGGGAGTCTCACGCCAGAATTCTACCGCCCACCCGCCACGGAAATCGGCGCAGGCGAGGGGTGGACAATGGGAAGGTCTGTCGACCTCAGGTGGGATCTTACGATCTCGGGTCAAGCGAGGCAGTAAAATCCCACCCTCAGCCTTTCTGGAACATTCTCTGTGTGGTGTCAGTACTTAACTATCTAGCTCCACCAACAGGTGTAAACAGTCAAGTACAGTTACGTGGATCAGAGGACTAACTAACATAATCAAACACAGATCAATTGAGCTATTGGACATTACAGTAAACACACCAGATGTTGCAGGCTCCTGTAGTTTTATACTCTTCTGATGATCAGTCAGGCTCTCTTTCTCTCTCACACTCTCTCTCCCTTGGGCGGCACGGTGGCACAGTGGTTAGCACTGATGTCTCACAGCGCCAGGGACCCAGGTTCAATTATGGCCCCAGGTCACTGTCTGTGTGGAGTTTGCACATTCTCCCCGTGTCTGTGTGGGTTTCCTCCGGGTGCTTTGGTTTCCTCCCACACTCCAAAGATGTGCAGGTTAGGTGGATTGGCCTAGTGTCAGGGGGGATTAGTGGGGTAAATATGTGGGGTTACAGGAATAGGGCCTGGGTGGGATTGTGGTCAATGCAGACTCAATGGGCCAAATGGCCTCCTTCTGTACTGTAGGGATTCGGTGATTTAAGATCTCTGTCCTCTGTGGAAATGTTTTCTTTTTTCTTTCACTTTTTGCAGTGTAGGGATACTATGATGATACTATGACTGTCATACAGGTCTTTGCAGTTGTCAATTTTTATACCCTTTTCAGGAGACGGGGTTAGTTTGCTACATTGACAAGTCTTATAATCCAATGAAACTTCTTTGAAAACACAATACCCATTTTCTGAAACACAATGCACCATCTTATCTCAGTACACGACCTATCTCCATAACTATAACACAAGTTTCACCAACAACATTGAATTATCCCTGTTGTTTCCTTTAATAGCATTTGCTCCAGCTTGGTAAGTTCAGCAAGTTTAATTTTAAAAGACTGACAAACAAGCGTATTTCCAAGTTTTCAAAGGCACACAGGATGCCAAGCATAAAAGCTATATCAAAGGGGTCTCTTACCCACTACAGTCAAATCATATTGGAATGTCCAAATAGAAAGCAACATAAACCGCTGTAGGAGTGGCAAAGCCATCATCTATTGCTAGGTGGCGCTGCTTGTGACCCCCACATTGCAGTGCCCATGATCTGTAATGATGGAGTATTAACACCACCAGTGGTGTGGCTGAAGCCCCTGTCAGTGGGTGTCTGCATTGAAAACAATGTGACCAGATTCACTGTTTGATGAGGTGTCACTGAAGCTGATAGTTTGTATGGCGGCAGTCTGATCATTCAGGAGAGGTGCGCAGGCTGGTTCAAAGAGATGAGGTGCTGCACTGTCGAGGAGCATGGAGCTGCCACTCTTTCCAAGGCTGATCGGTGCTTCCCTCTGCACCCAGGAATGCTCAGTGAAGAGGAAAGGATTACCTCAGGTTAGCAATTAAGAGATCTCTCCTGCGGATCGAGGCAGACTAAACTAACAAGGTGTAAAAGATTACTTTGTTACTTTCCCAATCAGAATGCTATGATGTGGAGATGCCGGCGTTGGATTGGGGTAGGCACAGTAAGAAGTCTCACAACACCAGGTTAAAGTCCAACAGGTTTATTTGGAATCACGAGCTTTCGGAGCGCTGCTCCTTCATCAGGTGAGTGATTCAATTTATCACCTGATGAAGGAGCAGCGCTCCGAAAGCTTGTGATTCCAAATAAACCTGTTGCACTTTAAACTGGTGTTGTGAGACTTCTTACTGTATCAGAATGCTGGAGGTGCAACACTGTGGTGGCACCTTGGAGGTGTTACTATGTTAGAGAGGCTATACAAATACAAGTTGTTGTTGTACTAGGCTCCTTCTAGTATTACAGTCATGAACCAGTTTATTTATTCATGTCACAAGTAGGCCCACATTATCACTGCAATTAAGTTACTGTGGAAATCCCCTTGTCGCCACACTCCAAAACCTGTTCGGGTACACTGAGGGAGAATTTAGCATGGCCAATAACCAGCACTTCTTTGGGACTGTGGGAGGAAACTGGAACACCTGGAGGAAACCCACGCAGACACGAGGAGAACGTGCAAACTCCACACAGACAGCGACCCAAGCCGGGAATCAAACCTGGGTCCCTGATGCTGTGAGGCAGCAGGTGCTAACCACTGTGCCACCGTGCTGCCCATAAACTCTGACTTGAGGAAGTAGGTTAGACTGGAGATCAAGAACAGAACACATTGCAAGGGACGAGGATGAGTTCATGGATTTTTATTCTTGAACATTTAGCATTTCTCACACCAAGAAGCAGACATTCAGCTCGAGCCCTGGCTATTGGCGGCCTTTCAGGCTCGAACATCATCCATGCTTTTTTGGAAGTGACCTTCACACTGAGCGTTCAGTCACCACAACGGCAGCCGCTGATCTACAGCTCGTCCCGTGGAGCCTTCAATGGAAAATGCTGGAATTCCTTTGGGACTTCCTCCCCCTTGGCTGATCTTTTGTAGAAGCCCGAAGACTCGAGAAGAGCAGAGAGTTCGTCCGCCGTCATATGCCTCACCAGGTAATTCTGAGGGGAGGGAGAAGCGGAAGTGGCTGAGAATACAATCCTCAGTGGATAACCATTGCTATGCCTCGATGAAGTGTCAGTGCAACACAACAAGAAGCCAAATTGGAATGATTGATTACCTTCAACTACTCAGAACAGCTTTTGGTAAAGTTACATAGCGTGTAGGAAAAATTAAATTGTTGATTATTGTCAGCACCCAGAGAAGTTGGGAGAGTTCTGCTGAGGGCAGTGTAAGCTAAGGTAAGATTTAATAGAAGTTTTAGGATTATATTCACTGGAGTTTAGAAGAGTGAGAGGGGATCTCATAGAAACTTATAAAATTCCATCAGAGTTAGACAGGGTAGATTCAGAAAAAATGTTCCTGATGGTGGGGGAGTCCTGAACTAGTGGTCATAGTTTTGGCATGTAGGCACAGTGGTTAGCACTGCTGCCTCACAGCTCCAGGGGCCTGGGTTCAATTCCCAGCTTGGGTCGCTGTCTGTGTGGAGTTTGCACATTCACCCTATGCCTGCGTGGGTTTCCTCTGGGTGCTCCGGTTTTCTCCCACAGTCCAAAGATGTGCAGGCTAGGTGCATTGGCCATGGTAAATTGCCCCTTAATGTCCTGGGATACGTAGATTAGAGGGATTAGCGGGATAAACATGTGGGGTTATGGGGATAGGGCCTGGATGGGATTGTTTTCGGTACAGAGTGGATGGGCCGAATGGTCTCCTTCTGCACTGGAGGGATTCTATGATAAGGGGTAAACCTTTTGGGACTGAGGTGTTGAGAAATTTCTTCACCCAGAGGGTGGTGAATGTGTGGAATTCACTACCACGGAAAGTAGTTGAGGCCAAAACGTTGATTGATTTCAAGAAGAAATTAGATATAGCTCTTGGGGTTAAAGGGGTCAAGATATTGACTTTGATGATCAGCCATGATCAAAATGAATGGTGGAGCAGGCTCGAAGGGCTGAATGGCCTCCTCCTGCTTCTAATTTCTATGTTTCTATGTTCAAATTCAAGAGGGGATTTGATAGAATAGCTAATGAGAAACTGTTTCTATTTTCAAACAGTCAGTAACCAGAGGACACAGGTAATTGGCAAAAGGACCAGAGGCTACATGAGGTAAAAACAAACTGCACAGCAGTTTGTTCTGATCCGGAGAGCACTGCCTGAAATGAAAAGATGGTAGAAGCAGCTTTGGGAGCAACTTTCAAGGAGGGATTGGATAAATATGTGATGGGTTAAAAAAAAAAATGGCAGGACTAGGGAGAACGAGTTGGAGAGTGAGATTAATTGGAGAGCTCTTTCTAAAGAGCCGACACAGACACGATGGGCCAATTGGCCTCCTTCTGTGCTGTAAGATACTATTATTTGCAGCTGTTAGCTTTGTGGTTTGGGGAGTTAAAGGCCATCATCAGAATGAAGCACTGCTCAACAGTCCTTTATCTTTACAAAGGAGGAGAGACATGCTGCACGATCAGGGTCAGGTGTAGATCCTCCTGTATTAATCACCCGACTGACACCACCATGAAAAGTGGGTTTCTACTGTGTCACTGGAAAACCAAAGATCAGATCCCTAGCCTACTTTTGAAATCAACCAAGAATTTGTTATCCTTTATTAAATTGTTCTCCGTCAAGCACTGACTGTAATTACTCACTGCAGGACCTGTCCTTATACAGAGGTCAGCGTATCAGTTACAAACTATTCTCTCTCCCTTTCATTTCTTATGGATAATGAGTGTAAGCATTTATTGACCTGCATCCTTTGTGTATTTCCCTCTTGTCTTCTCTTTCCACATCTGTTTCTCCATCCTTCCTTTGCACACTCTCTTTTCTCTCCTCTTTTTCCTTTTTGTCTTTCTTATCACAGTTCAATTTCTGCATCGCTCTTTATCTCTTTATTTGTCCTGCACCTGTATTTTCTTATTCTGCCTGCTGCTATCGGACTAAGCAGCTCAGTATGAAATAGAAAGTTCCCCAACTTTCACTATCTAAGTCCAATATGCATTTTTTCCCCCCAGATGTTGCATAAAAATCCAATTGTAAGTAGAAACCGACCTTCACAACTTCATTCCTGAGGTTGTAGAAGAGGAGCTCAGGTTCCTCGTGATCCTGTAAGTTATACCGCAGATTATGACTGAAGGATGGATTTAAGGAAACTCATTCACTGGCAGTGAGCACAGGACAAGTTGCCCATTCTGTGGTGTCACTGCACACTGAAATCCTGCATCAACCAGCAAGCTGATGAACCTACCAATTACACAGACAGTGTCCATTGCTGCTTGAGAAAGGTTGAATACCATGAATGTTGAAGGGCACACAGAGTGTATTATAATATAACTGGAACCTGATAACAATTATTCCTGAGTTTAGAAGCTTTGAACCTAGATTACAACAAAGAACAAAGAAAATTACAGCACAGGAACAGACCCTTCGGCCCTCCAAGCCTGCACCGACCATGCTGCCCAACTGAACTAAAAACCCCTACCCTTTCCGGGACCATATCCCTCGATTTCCATCCTATTCATGCATTTGTCAAGACGCCCCTTAAAACTCACTATCGCATCTGCTTCCATTATCTCCCCCAGCAGCTAGTTCCAGGCACCCATCACCCTCTGTGTAAAAAACTTGCCTCGTACATCTCCTTTAAACCTTGCCCCTCGTACCTTAAACCTATGCCCCCCCAGTAATTGACTCTACCATCCTGGGAAAAAGCTTCTAACTATCCAGATGCTGCGCTCAGAGCCACAGTGAATCCCACAGATAAAAGGATACTACAATGCCAGTCGGTTCAGGAGGAATTGGTACAGCTCTGGCATCTTCTTAATTGATCATCCAACCAAACTAGGAGCCTGTAAACAAGATCAAAATGTGGGATTAACAGAGTGCAGAGGTGAAGATGTTATCTTAATCTGGTTGGTTATTCTATCTGATGCCTCTGGACTGTGCCTTTAACATTGTAATTCACTATCCAATTCTGCTCCTTTGTTCCACTTTCCCCACCTTAGTTTTATTACAGCTGTTATCAGGTGACAGTGTCAGAACCTGTGCCTGTTGTACCATTAAGCAGAAGTTGGATGCTGTCCTTTTTTATTTATTCATTCGTGGGACATGGGCATCGCTGGCTGGCCAGCATTTATTGCCCATTCCCAGATGCGCGAGGGTTTTTGAGAGTTAACCACATTGCAGCAGCTCTGAAGTTGCATGTAGGCCAGACCAGGTAAGTATGGCAGATTTCCTTTCCTGAAGGACATTAGTGAACCAGATGGGTTTTTCCGACAATCGACAATGGTTTCGTAGTCATCAGCAAATTCTTAATTCCAGATATTTTTTATTGAATTCCAATCCCACCATCTTCCGTTGCAAGATACAACCCTGGGCCCCCAGAACATTAGCTGAGTTTCTGGATTAATATTGCAGGAAAATGATGAACGATCTGCTGTGCTCCATGAGGGTAAGTGAACCATCTACTCACTGCAATCTACTCATAAGGACATCATGCTGTGTAAATGTGCGAGTGCGCTGGGATGTCAGACAGGAGTTTGGGTTGCTGGACTCAGCAGCAGATGGGACATTGGCACTGAATGTGTACCAGCCACTTCGTGCTCTCAATCTTCTATCATTTCCAGGACATCTTGCTTGTTAATTGCTTGCTGGAGAGGGCTCAGCAGCTGGCATAGGCATGCATGCTCCTAAACCTCTGGCCATCTGCAGGACAAAATCAGCCCCACAGGGCCAAGACTGGAGGCTTTCATATCGTCAGTAGTGTCATCACTGAGTATACGGACATGAATATGTTTCAGTCTCGGCATCATTTGTGAATGTGTGAACTTGGCACACATCGGACAACACTTCTCACCCGTGTTTGAGCTTTCTAGAGTGGTGTCTGTGCAGCATTTGCGGTCATCATTGCAGGTCCTTCTGGTGTTCTGAATTGAGGAGGATGCAAAGAGACCTCAAGTGGAGTTAGACAGGGGAGGTGAGTGGTCAAGAACATGGCAGATGGAGTACAAGGGTCAAAATGTGAGTCACTCCACTGTGGCCTCAGGAGTAGCAAACAAGTGTTTCCTAGATGGTGATAATAAGAAGTGTGGACAGCCATGTGGACCTGACTGTTCTTATTCAAACATAACTGTGAGCTCACAAGCAGGTGCAGCTGACAAGTAAGGCGGCCACTGCCAAGTTGTCTTTGATTGCTTGATTGGTAGAGTGTAGGATTAAAGATCTCTGGCTGAAGTTGATCGTAACCTCATTGAGACCCCCTTTACTGTCTGTCTTGCTCATCTTGTTACCCCGGGGAAGGAATTGGCCTCACACCAAGAGATTGCAGCCAAGGTTCTTCAGAACTATTCCAGGGACTGGAGGATTGTCCCACGAGGTGAGATGATTGCAGCTCCCGGCCTTGCTGAGATCTCAATGTGATGAGACCCCACAATTACAGGAGCTGCAGTTTGGCCTTCACCCCAGAGAGGAGAACATGACTGAGCGTAATTCTCATGTGGTTCTTTCATGATTATTAGAGTTTCCCTTTAGTCAGACAATTGTGCTCACCTTGAACTCTCCCCACCTGAAAATACTCTCCTCCTGCTTCATGGATTCACAGGTACAGCACAATTGTGCTGTGAAGAAGAGCTTTAAAAATGGTGCGTGTAGATTTCAAGATACTCTCCACCACCATTTACCCTCCCCTTGTCACCCACCAGCTACTACCCCCCCATTGCCCTTTCCCACCCAATATAACCATTCCTCTCCCCCGTCACCCTTGAACCTCTCCCATTACCCTTGCACCTATAACCATCAGCCTCCACATGCAGTCTTTCCTTTCTAAGCCTAGACTGTTGCTCCTCATGCCCATCCTGACCCTGATCCTTTCCCATTATCTGATCCAACCATGACACCTACTCTCTTGAAATCTTCAGCAACCTGACTATTCCCCTGGACCTGTCACCGTACTGCAGTACACTCCCCCCACCACCCCCCCCCCCGCCCCCCCCACCACTATGATTATTCCCTCTGCTGCCCAGTATCCTCAGTACCTTCAGTATCTCCACACCCCACCAAAGGCAGCATGGACCCCGCCCTCTAGAACCATCTCGCTCCCACCATCCTTCACTGGAAAACCCTCCATTCTTTGTCCCTTGCAGTCCCTCTCTGCCTCCCTCCCTGCCCTGAACAGCCTTAATCTCCCTCCCATGCCGAGATTGCATTCCATCCTTCTATCCTTCACTGCTGGTCCTGCCTCCTGTGCCCAACATCCGCTGCATCCATCCCCATTCCTGTCATAGAATCATAGAATCCTACAGTGCAGAAGGAGGCCATTTGGCCCATCGAATCTGCACTGACCACAATCCCACCAGGTCCTATCCCCATAACCCCATGCATTTACCCTAGCTAGTTCCCCTGACACTAAGGGGCAATTTAGCATGGCCAATCCACCTAACCTGCACATCTTTGGACTGTGGGAGAAAACCGGGCCACCTGGAGGAAACCCATGGGGAGAACATGCAAACTCCACACAGACAGTGACTGAAGCTGGGAGTCGAACCCAGGTCACTGGCGCTGTGAGGCAGCAGTGCTAACCACTGTGCCACCGTGTCATCCCTGTGCCCAGCCTCCACGCCATCCTTCCCTCCCATGTCCAGACTACGTCTTGACAAGTACATGAATGAGATGGGAATAGAGGGATATGGTCCCCGGAAGGGTAGGGGGTTTTAGTTAAGTTGGGCAGCATGGTCGGTGCAGGCTTGGAGGGCCGAAGGGCCTGTCCCTGTGCTGTAATTTTCTTTGTTCTTTGTTCTACACGCAGCTTGTCCTATGGGCACCCGTTATCAATCATGAAGCTGATATGTGAGCAATCCTCATGAATGCCAAAGCAGCATTTACTCACTTCAAGAAGTCCAGCTCGCCAGTGCATGCCACTTACGTACGGTCATAAATGTGAGCATTTGAATTTCTTGCTGGCGGGAATGTAATTGGGGGGATAACTTAATTCTGGTGAGGTGGCCTTTTAATGAGCAACATGACATGCTAATGAATGATAAAGGGCTTCCTGACATTGTTTACTGGGAAGCTCGACCCACTTTTAACCTGCCTTTAAATTTCCAAGTCTAATTGCTAAATTTCATCCCATTTTGGGAAATTGATTTTTGGCCTCATGCCAGATTAAGTTTCCCCACTTGCCAAGCTTCCTGGGACCGGAAGATTCCAGCCCTGGAGAGGCACTCCAGATGACTAGTCGTGGCAAAAACTTGAGATGCTTTGGATAACACCACATATATACAATGGTGGCGTTTACTAAAAATATGGCCTACAGTCTATAGAGTGCATGTGGATGGATAATAGTCTTCCTCATGCCTAATCATCTTGTAACCTTCCAACCTCCACTGGTTTGGCAACATGACCTTACTTCCTGTTCATCTCTTTTATTGACACATCACACTGTTCAGTTGTCTCTTTCAACTTGCTCCAGCCAGCACTGGAATCTGATCCAAAGCTTTGTTGACCATCAATCACTTTCCATGTGAATACCACTTTGTTTAGTAGGTGAGCGGCATGGTGGCACAGTGGTTAGCACTGCTACCTCACAGTGCCTGGGACTCAGATTCAATTCCAGCCTTGGGTGTCGGTCTGTGTGGAGCTTGCACGTTCTCCCCGTGTCTGCGTGGGTTTCCTCCGATTTCTTCCCACAATCTAAAGATGTGCTGGTTAGGTGCCTTGGCCATGCTAAATTCTCCCTCCACACAGCTTGCACTGCCTCCACCAGGTCTCAAGCACAGGCGCCGGAGTGTGGCGATTAGGGAATTTTCACAGTAACTTCATTACATAGAACATAGAACAGTACAGCACAGAACAGGCCCTTCGGCCCACGATGTTGTGCCGACCTTCATCTGAAACCAAGATCAAGCTATCCCACTCCCTACCATCCTGGTGTGCTCCATGTGCCTATCCAATAACCGCTTAAATGTTCCTAAAGTGTCTGACTCCACTATCACTGCAGGCAGTCCATTCCACACCCCAACCACTCTCTGCGTGAAGAACCTACCTCTGATATCCTTCCTATATCTCCCACCATGAACCCTATAGTTATGCCCCCTCGTAATAGCTCCATCCACCCGAGGAAATAGTCTTTGAACGTTCACTCGATCTATCCCCTTCATCATTTTATAAACCTCTATTAAGTCTCCCCTCAATCTCCTCCGCTCCAGAGAGAACAGCCCCAGCTCCCTCAACCTTTCCTCATAAGACCGACACTCCAAACCAGGCAGCATCCTGGTAAATCTCCTCTGCACTCTTTCCAGCGCTTCCACATCCTTCTTATAGTGAGGTGACCAGAACTGCACGCAATATTCCAAATGCGGTCTCACCAAGGTCCTGTACAGTTGCAGCATAACCCCACGGCTCTTAAACTCCAACCCCCTGTTAATAAAAGCTAACACACTATATGCCTTCTTCACAGCTCTATCCACTTGAGTGGCAACCTTTAGAGATCTGTGGATATGGACCCCAAGATCTCTCTGTTCCTCCACAGTCTTCAGAACCCTACCTTTGACCCTGTAATCCACATTTAAATTAGTCCTACCAAAATGAATCACCTCACATTTATCAGGGTTAAACTCCATTTGCCATTTTTCAGCCCAGCTTTGCATCCTATCTATGTCTCTTTGCAGCCTACAACACCCCTCCACCTCATCCACTACTCCACCAATCTTGGTGTCATCAGCAAATTTACTGATCCACCCTTCAGCCCCCTCCTCTAAGTCATTAATAAAAATCACAAAGAGCAGAGGACCAAGCACCGATCCCTGCGGCACTCCGCTAGCAACCTGCCTCCAGTCCGAAAATTTTCCATCCACCACCACCCTCTGTCTTCGATCAGACAGCCAGTTACCTATCCAATCGGCCAACTTTCCCTCTATCCCACACCTCCTTACTTTCATCATAAGGCGACCATGGGGGACCTTATCAAACGCCTTACTAAAATCCATGTATATGACATCAACCGCCCTACCTTCATCAACACACCTAGTTACCTCCTCAAAAAATTCTATCAAATTTGTGAGGCACGATTTGCCCTTCACAAATCCGTGCTGACTATCCCGGATTAATCCGCATCTTTCTAAATGGTCGTAAATCCCATCCCTAAGGACCTTTTCCATCAATTTACCAACCACCGAAGTCAGACTAACCGGTCTATAATTACCAGGTTAATGTAAGCCTACTTGCAACTAATAAATAAACTTTACTTCTACTTTTTACTTACAATTAGTTCTGCTCGAGCTATTTCCATTTCCTCCTGATTCACCTCCTCTGCCGTTCCCTGTCCACTGGCGTGATGGATCATCGACACCACAGCACACAGCAGTAATGCCGACAGCATCTCTCCAAACTGGGGCAAGAGGCAGACTGAGGACCATGTGGCACATCCATAACTTATAACAGGCTGGGGACTAAACCACGGTCCAGAGGGAGGAGACCCGGCAAGCACCGAATACAAATTCACATTACTCAATTCGAGGTAAACAGTTTAGAGAGATGACTTTACTGTGGTGTTGAGTTTATTAATGAGCATAGTCAGCTAAAGTCAGACACTCGGTGTAAGCCTGACCTGTGTTCGACACAATTTATCTGCAGGGAAATGGTTTGTTCCTTGCCTGACCTGCGCCAGGTGTTGCCTCATTTTCTTTCCCAGCTCGGTGTAATGTTCCGTCGATGCAGCAGCCACACGTCAGCAGTGCGGCTGCCAAACTACCAGCAGAAAGCTGCTCACCGATTTGGACATGGGGGAATCAGCCGGCGTGGCTACTTGCTTGAGGCCCTGCAGCAACGGCTTCGAGGGAAGGTGTATTGTCTGATCAGGAAGAGAAAGAAGCAACATTTCAGAGCAAAGGACAACAAATGCAGAAGCAACAGCAGCAATTATATCAGCTTTCAGTAATGTGGAAAATTCACCAGTGACATCCAGAAAAAATACCTGCAAAACCTCCATCCCATACCGTGCGACAACTATCACTGAATATCCCACCTCCTCTTAAATTCCTACAGTGCAGAAAGAGGCCATTCAGCCCATCAAGCCCGCACCGACAACAATCCCATCCAGGCCCTATCCGCATAGTTACCCTGCTAATTCCCCGAACACTAAGGGACAATTGAGCATGGCCAATCAACCTATCCCGCACACCCGGACTTGCTCTGCTAATAATTAGTGGGTTGCAATGTAAACTGACCGGCTGGGTGACCAGAGAGGGGTTTGGCTTCAGGGTCTAACTGACATTACGTGACCTTGCTTGCATCAGAAACTTTTCTGTTTTTGTTGGGGACCTTGGTTGCCAAGATTAAAGCCAATTTCGCACAAAGCAACAAATAGGGACTGATCGCCATTTCACTTTGGTTCAACCACTGCCTTGCTTTTGAGTGTAAACAGGGTGGTAAACTCACACCCAGTAGCTGGAGATGTGTAAACAGGGTGGTAAACTCACACCCAGTAGCTGGAGATTAATGGCTCTTGTGACAGACTCCGAGGAAACCTGGTCATTACAAAAAAAAAAGAGATTGGCCGCATTCAAGTCAGCTGATCTTCCAGAATGTTCTTTTGGTGGTTTTAAATGTTGCAATAAGCACTGTCGGAAAATGGTGGGCTCCTCACATTCCAATAGCACCACAGCTATGGTCCTCTCTCCTTCTAGAGTATCACCACTTGTTGGCGCTGGGAAAACACTTCTTCTTCTTACACCCTTGGCTGGTCTCCAAACTCAATCTGCCGACGCCTGGAGATTTTCCAGAACTTTGCTGCCCATATCCTAACTCTCCATCGCCCCTGTGTGTGGTGACCTACAGTGACTCCATTCAGGTAATGGCTTGACTTGACCATTTTCATTGTTATGACCAGTCCCAGGTGGGCTCCCCCAAATTTATTATCCTGGACGAGATCCTTCAACTTGTTAAATTCCGGATGAGATACTCCCAAATTGTTATTCCCCCGAGTGAGGAGGAATGAACTCCCTTTATTTATTCAACCCCCTGGGGTTGGTTGCAACAAATTTACTTCCAAAAATGATCTCTTCCCTTGTGGATACTTGTTCCCAATCCCAATATTTTTCTGTTTAAAAGGAGCCAATTTAACCAGTCTTTCTTGAGTCAAAGAAAGAGTCTGTTTATCAGCTACTAAACTTGAGGAAAATACTGAAACACTTGCGTATACATTCACCCAGGTTAGAAATGAGAAGTGAGTCTAAACATAAGTTAAAAGAAAATATACGAATTAGTTTTTGACTTGTCCATGAGGGATAGATAGTGAAACCCTGCGGCCTTTGAGATTCATGCTTCCAGTAGTGCTGACTTCAGCAGTTGAATAGTTGGTTTCCACATTCCAGCATCCTGTAGTTTAGTTGAGAAGTTATCCAACTTCCTTTTCAGCTGTTACTTTACTGACTTGGCTTGCTTCAGCAATCAGAGGGAGGGCGAGCGCAAGATTTATATTTTATTTACCTCATGGCAGGGGTGACTGCTGCGTCACACATTCTGACACACCCAGCACTAGTCCACACTCAGCAGATTTTCCAGCTGGCTTTTATCCTAGTCTCTTGGATATTCCTGGAAGGGAAAAATCCACAAACCATCCATGACATTATTTATTGGATATCATTCCTGCTAAGATGATAATCAGCTTCCATTGTCTCCACAGGGGATGGTGGTTAGTTTCTGTATGGTTTTCATGCCTTTGATCTGTCCTTGTCTGGAAACAGTGTGCGACTTCCATTATCTCTCTCTGTTAGTATTACCCAAAGGAGTTTACAACCTCAGCCATCGTTGGCTTGTTTGTCCATTTTTAAAAACACGTGTTTTATTTAAAAGTTGACAATTTCTGTAAGTAATTTGGGGGTTTTCTCCTATTGTCATGACATTATCTTTGTTTTCAAATTTCCCCTTGGTCTCACCATTCCTTAGATGGAATCTTCCGCTCTAAAGCAGCGGGCACAGTAGTACAATGATTCCTGCTGGGGTGGCAGGGAAGGGTGGCGGGGGGGGGGGGGGGGGGGGGGCGGAGGGGGGGGGGTAGTGGCAGTTGTCTATGTGCAACCTTGTGCTGTTTAGCTCATTGAATATGGATCTGTGAGGAGCTGACCAATTCTCGGAGTGGGGACAGGCAGGACAGTTGCCTTCCCCATCATTACCTCATGGGATTGAAGGTACGACATTATTTTTAAGGGCACCCAGACAGTCTGCACTGGCTCTTCCACCGCTTTCCCAGCCATTGCTCCAGCCTTCCCCGCTGATCCTGCCCCGCTGATCCTGCCCCGCTGATCCTGCCCCGCTGATCCTGCCCCTCTAACCCTGCCCCTCTAACCCTGCCCCACTAACATTCCCCGCCATCCCTTTCCCGCTAACTTTCCCCGCTAACCCTTCCCCGCTAGCCCTTCCCCGCTAACCCTGCCCCGCTAACCCTTCCTCCCTTCCCCAGTCATCCTCCACACAGCTTGCACTGACCCCACCAGGTCTCAAGCACAGGCTGGCATTTACAGACATTCCCCAGAGAGGACAATGCAGCAACAACTCACTGTTTATCATGGGACAAGTCTACCTCAGCATGTGCACAGCACTGGTCATCATAGTCACACAAGGGAAATTTGGTGGGGAATTTTATTTGGAGGGGGAACTGGTGAGGTGGCCTTTCAATGAGCAAGCATGACATGCGAATGAAAGCTAAAGCACTTTGCAACATTGTTCACTGGGAAGCTCAACCCGCCTTTAATCCATATTTAAAGTCAGGAATTGGACCGGGTCCCTGGCGCTGTGAGGCAGCAGTGCTAACCACTGTGCCACAGGCACAGGTGTGGCACGGTGGCACAATGGTTAGCACCGGTGCCTCACAGCGCCAGGGACCCGGCTTCGATTGCTGGCTTGGGTCACTGTCTGTGTAGAGTTTGCACATTCTCCCCGTGCCTGCGTGGGTTTCCTCCGAGTGCTCCGGTTTCCTCCCACAGTCTGAAAGACGTGCTGGTTAGGTGCATTGACCATGCTAAATTCTCCCTCAGTGTACCCAAACAGGCGGAGGAGTGTGGTGACTAGGGGATTTTCATAGTAACTTCATTGCAGTGTCAATGTAAGCTGACTAGTGACAATAATAAATAAACTTTAAGAAGTCCCAAGACTTTACTTCCTAAAGTTCATCCCATCGTAAGAAAGCTGAATTTTGGCCTCACGCCAGATTAAGTTTCCTGCCTGCCAAGCTTCCCATTGCTGACGGGGCTGGAAGATTCACCCTTTATCTCAATTATCTCCTCCAGCCCCACAACTCCGCGATACATCTGTGCTCATCTAATTCTGGCCTTTTGAATAGCCCTGAATTTAATCACTGGACAATTGGAGGCAACACTTTTAGTTGACTATTGGCCCCAAATTCCTTTCTTTCTTTCCTACATCTCTCCACCTCGTTTTCTTGTTTTAAGACACTCCTTAAAATCTTACCTCTTTGACTAAGCCTTGGGTCATCTGACCTAATGGCCAGACGTTTGCCATCCTGCCCACCACAGGAATCATTGCGGGCGGGACCATGATAAGGTCCGTTGACGTAGGGTGGGATTTTCCAGATTTGGAGCGAGCGCGGCTGGAAAATCTCGCCCAATATCTGTTTATGTGATTCGGTGCCTTACTTTGTTTTGTATTGCTCCTGTGAAGCTTCTTGGAGATGTTTTATTCTGTGAAAGATGCTGGGTACATAGATGTTGTTGCTGGCATTGTTGCTGCCAATGGTTTTAACAGACAAGCCCTTTTGTTTCCCCCCAATAAACGTGTCAAAACTCAGGAGGAATTGGGGTGAAGTTGGAAAGTACAAAATTAGTCCCAGCGGACAGATCCAGCCAGTGTACATTAAATAATTAATGTAACTCACAGCTCCAAAATATGCTATGTGGTAATATAATATTAACAACAACTTCACAATGAAATATTCATATGGCTTTAACTTCTAATCCCAGGAGTGAGTTGCAGGAGGATGCAGACTAATCGAAGGTTTGGGATGGTTGAGATATACAATGACAGGACCAGGAGTGGATTACATGCTGCAAGGTCCTATGATCTATGTAAAATAATGAATACCTGCGAATCGGTTGCAGACTAAGAATCTAATCAAATACCGGGATGCTTTATACGTGGAACAATGAATCTGAGAGACCAAGTTGAAGGCCAGAGGGCCTCTCAGACTGAGAGACAGATGTGATGGATTATATTACCTGTTACATGGGAGTCTACCTGTTCAGACTACTTGTTCGCGTATGAAGTTCATTCTCTCTGTTTCCGAGACACACTTTAGTTAGCGTCGGCCTGGGGTTTTCTCAGCTTCCAGTTTTGGAATCAGACAGTTCTTTTTTTTTTTGAATGGGCTGTGCTGATCTTTCTGAATTAATTATCTGAGACCACAAATCTTTACTTTAAAAAAACATGTCAAGTATTGCCTGTATCTCATGATGTGTAGCATTAATGGGTTTCCCACATTTTTAGTGAATTTTAATCATTAGCAAAGGTAAGATTGGAACGCAAACCCAGGTATAATTTGTTTTTGCGTATCATTTCCTTACAAGCAGAGACATTTTTCAGATGTCAGTGTTTTGGAAGCTGCTGCTCAGCTTTTGCTAGTCCTCTGGGTTGACTTAATTGCTGATGTTGTCTGCATTTGCCAGTTTGACCGACGGCGTATGTCATGAACAATTGCAGCAAGTGTCCATTGGGTGGTGCTGTCTGACCATGAACTGAATAGGCTGTGTCCAGAGTAAAACCATTGTAACATTGAGATCACCCATCATCGGCAAACTACAAACTTGAAAATAACCCCCCAGAACTCTCCCGGATCCACTAATGAGTGCTCATACCAGGGAAACTCTTGACATTAAGAGAAATCCCTTTAAATATTTTACAGCAAACATTTAGAACAATGGAATCCCTACAATGCAGAAGGAGGCCATTTGGCCCAGTGAGTCTGCACCGACTCTCTGACAGAACATCTTACCCAGGCCCCCAACCCCCCTCCCCACCTCTGTAACCCCACTAATCCCCCTAGCCGACACATCTTAGGACATTAAGAGGCAATTTAGCATGGTGAATCCACCAAACCTGCACATCGTTGGACTGTGGGAGGAAACTGGAGCACCCAGAGGAAACCCACGCAGACACGGGGAGAACATGCAAACTCCACACAGACAGTGAGCCAAGGCCGGAATTGAACCCGGGTGCCTGGCACTGTGAGGCAGCAGTGCTAACCACCATGCCACCCTGTCACCCTTAAGTGCAGGATCATTTTCAACGTCAAGTTCCTTTGATAGCTTTGGAAGAAGCGTCTCTTTGAATCAGTTTTTTTAACACTGAAATCAGCATTGCCTGTAGAACCCATTCTTTCCCAGGACCACAAGCCTGTGGAACTTTCCTCTATAATCTACATGCCTTTAACATAAAAACATAGAAGATAGGAGCAGGAGGAGGCCATTCGGCCCTTCGAGCCTGTTCCGCCATTCATCATGATCATGGCTGATGGTCCAACTCAATAGCCTAATCCTGCTTTCTCCCCATAACCTTTGATCCCATTTGCCCCAAGTGCTATATCCAGCTGCCTCTTGAATGCATTCAATGTTTTGACATCAGCTACTTTCTGTGGCAATGAATTCCACAGGCTCACCACTCTTTGGGTGAAGAAATGTCTCCTCATCTCCGTCCTAAATGGTCTACCCTGAATCCTCAGACTGTGAGCCCTGGTTCTGGACTCCCCCACCATCGGGAACATCCCTCCTGCATCTACCCTGTCTAGGCCTGTTAGAATTTTATAAGTCTCTATGAGATCCCCTCTCATTCGTCTGAACTCCAGTGAAAATAATCCTAACCTAGTCAATCTCTCCGGAGACATCAGTCCCGCCATCCCCGGAATCAGCCTGGTAAACCTTCGCTGCATTCCCTTGAGAGCACAAACATCGTTCCTCAGAAAAGGAAACCAAAACTGAACACAATATCTAGGTGTGGCCTCACCAAGGCTCTGTATAATTGCAACAACACATCCCTGCTCCTGTACTCAAAACCTTTCACTTCCGAGCTTCTTGCTCCTGATTTACTTTAATCTTCTTTCCAGCCTTAGTGGTGTGTCTTTCACATCGATAAATGCTGTTTTATTGAGGTTTCTCAATTGAAAAAGAACAAACTCCAGGAGCAATTCCCTAACACAGCATAAATCTACCAAAAATTGGCCAAACACTTTCTAGAGAAGAATGTTCTCCTTTAATGAGCTTGACACCCAGCTCCCCACGCTGAATATTTTATATATCTCAGAACCATGTAGGGATGACACTAGTATCTAAGTGTGCAACAGGTTTATTTCCAAGAGTTTTAAAATATCCCTTCACTCAGAAAGTATCTATATCATGCTTACAGCTCAGCTTCTGTGGTGTCTGATTACTTTGCCCTGAGTCCTCATCCAGACCAAACCAATCAAGCACTGAGTGTAGATCAAGTTACCAGACTCACATAAACAAACACAGAGCAAATGAACACTACACTATGTACAGTCTACTATTAAAGAGGTGGCCCACAGTAGAACAGCCTAACCTGTTAATCGGTGCTCAAATCCAACAAATCACCTTCTGCTTAAAGGACTGTCATCCCCAGAAGGAAAAGACAGTTGGGACCAGGATTTTTATTTTCACGTTTTACTGTTTTTTTTCCCCCTTCTGGGTCTCCAATAAAACATAGCAAATGGCCTTTTATTCACTCACAAGTGCACATCTCATTAGCAAAGACATTGGAGTAGAATAGAGTCTTCCCTTTTCTCCAATCACGTTAATGAAGTCAATATTCTTCAATGTGGGTTTGATCCAACCCTGGGTCCCTTGGCTCTTTAAAGACTACAGTCTTCAGGTTCTGATGGGAAAGATATATCACATTGGAGATGTCAGCAGGAACTCACATGGGTGTGAAGAAGAGCTTCACTGTAATTCATATCTGTCAGACCAAATGGAACTAATTGCCATTTTTTTGCTGAAGATCATGGCCCTTTAACAGGACCCAATTCACTAGCTTTGCGGAAGTCCAGTTAAACTTGTACATTGTGCAGGGTGTTCGGGTCAATGACCTTTATTAAAGTCTCATTAAAGGTGCATTGTAAAATTATTTGGCCAAACCTTTGATAGCTGGGGCTGTGAGCAGTCACTTCAATGCTGCAGTTAATAGGTTTGCTCTACTGGGGCCCTGCGACTGGCAACAGACAAAGATGATGAAGCCTGTATCATTAGCACACAGCTGATAACCCCTTTGATTTGCAGCTCTGTTAATGTGCCTGGATGCAGGTTGTCACTCATGCCCTGTGGTGTCCTCTTACATTTTAACGTACGTTTTTTAGCATGCTAAATTTAACCCTGTGCTCCAGCCAAGAGGCAGGTTGCACTTTGAAACCCTCTCACACTCATCCTTAGAGGGAGGCGATGGCCTAGTGGTATTATCGCCAGACGATTAATCCAGAAACTCAGCTAATGTTCTGGGAACCCGGGTTCGAATCCCGTCACAGCAGATGGTGGAATTTGAGTTCAATAAAAAAAAATCTGGGATTAGGAATTGACTGTGAAGCCAGCGCCAAGTGTTGGAAAAACCCATCTGGTTCATTAATGTCCAAAAGACGTGCTGGTTAGCTGCATTGGCCATGCTAAATTCTCCCTCAGTGTACCTGAACAGGTGCCAGAGTGTGACGACTCGGGGATTTTCACAGGAACTTCATTGCAGTGTTAATGTAAGCCTACTTGTGACACTGATAAATAAACTTAAATTTAAAATGCACTTTGAACTTTAATGTCCTGTAGGGAAGGAAAACTGGTGTCCTTAACGTGGTCTGGCCTACACATGACACTAGAGCCACAGCAGTGCGGTTGACTCTCAACTGCCCTCTGAAATGGACTAAGAAGCCACTCAGTTCAAGGGAAACCAGGGATGGGCAATAAATGCTGGCCAGCCAGCAACACCCATATCCCACAAATTAATTTTTTAAAATATCTCCCAACTTTGCCACGAGTGAGAAGTTGCTTCGGGTTTTGGATGGTGGCTCTGTACAGATACCAGCCTCAACACTCTGAACAGGCTCCAGCATTTTGCTCAGCTGTTTGATTACCTTTTCAGATCAGATAAGCCAACCTTTTGGGAATAAACTGATTCTCTTTCTCTGGTTTGAAGACATGTGCAAATAAGAAAACTCATTTGAAGATTATTCCCTTTCTTTCTGCTGTTTTGTTTCCCATTTTAAATGTGTTGATAAATTACTCAGAATTAATTCACTGGGCTCCTCAGTTCTGAGCAGGGGGGGAGGGTGGGGTGGGGGGCGGGGAGGGTGGGGGGGCAAAAGGGGGCTCCTGCTGCGAGCAGTTGGAATATAACCCTCCCGAACAAAGATCTGTTTAAATTCATCAGCGGCAGACTGTAAACAGCAATGACCATGAATGAACCAGGACTTGGAAAATAGAGATGTAGACCAAGATGTGAAATATGACCAGGTGAAGCTCCTCACTGCCCTCACCCCCACCTTTCAAAGACATTGAAATATCACCACCAATCCCAACGCCCCCCCCCCCCCGCCGCCCCCGCGCCGCACTTCACCCTCCCAGCCATGGTTCAGTTGGTAGCATTGTGTGCTGAAGGTTCAAACCCCACTCCAGTTCGCGAGCGCACAGTGTAAGCTGACACTGCGAAGGAATAGGAGTCAACTAATATGGAACGAATCCAGGAATATTAGGTTAAAAGTTACCTAAACGTTTTTACACGGCTGCCTCACAGCGCCAGGGACCAAGGTTCGATTCTGGCCTCGGGTGACTGTCTGTGTGGAGTTTGCACGTTCTCCTTGTGTCTGCGTGGGTTTTCTCCAGGTGCTCCGGTTTCCTCCCACACTCCAAAGATGTGTAGATTAGGTGGGTTGGCCAAGCTAAATTGCCCCTTAGTGTCCAAAGATGTGTGGGTTAGGTGGATTGGCCATTCTAAATTGTCCCTCAGTGTCAGGGGGATTAGCAGGGTAAATATGTGGGGTTACAGGGATAGAGCCTGGGTATGATTGTTGGCAGCACAGGCTCAATAGCCTCTTTCTGCACTGTGGGAATTCTGTGATTCTATGTTGGTTAAATATTGACAGTAATTCTACGACCTCTCCTGCACTGGAGTGAATGGAGATTTAGCTGAGCGCCAAATTCTCCGTTCCCACTGGAAACGGTAGCTAGGCATGCGAGGCTGGAGAATCCGCCCATTGTTGCAGTTTACAGGGAAGTACTCGCCTGCTCCTCTTTGAATAGCACCATGGGATTCCTTATGAGAATCTGAGAGGACATATGGGTCTTGGTTTCACATCCTATTCGAAAGAAGGCATCTCCAATGGGACAGCACTCCTTCGGCCTGGTGTTTGTTCCCCAAGTCTCCAGTGCAGATTTGAACTCCAGGGCCAGGGGTCACGGTCTGGGGGTTCAGGGTGGACCATTTGGGGCGGAGGTGGGAAGACATTTCTTTGCCTGAGGAGTTTGTTGCCGCGGGGTTGGGGGGGGGGGCGGTTTGGTGCCGGGGCATTGGTGTGTTCGGGAGGTGGCTGGGTGTGGCGCTTGGGTCGAGTGGGATCAGGGGTTGAGGGGAGAGGGCGGGATTGGGCTGTTGAGTTGGATGGTCAGCTATGATCGCGATGAATGACAGAGCAGGCTCGAAGGGCCTCTTCCTGCTCCTATCTTCTATGTTTCTATGTTTACTTTGGGCAAACTCACATAATTTAATACGACCCAAACCCATCTTGCTAAAACAGCAAGGTTATTTCCTATCCCAACAAGGTGACTTCGCTGATAGGAAATACACCTAGAAAACTGTCTTCCCATACCATTACATCAGCACTTACAACGTCACCCCAATAGTTAAAACCATAATCAGATAAAATAATTCTCAGCCTCAGGTTTTATCATCTTGCTGGACACTATCCCTGGACTAAGCAACATGACTGTTGTATAAAGTTTAGTTTTCTGGAATAAATTCAAAATAACATTTCCTAGAAATTGAATGGACACCCTTGTCCGATGCTCAGAACTAAGGAGCCCAGTGAATTCATTCCAGCAATTTGCCAACACATTTGAAGTGGGAAACAAAACAGCAGAATGAAACAGAGTTGAGAGTTAACAATCTTCAATTGAGTTTTCTTAGTCTTTTCGCTTAATATTTTAAGTTTATTTATTAGTGTCACAAGTCGGCTTACATTAAAACTGCAATGAAGTTACTGTTAAAATCCCCAATCGCCACGATCTGGCACCTGTTCGGGTACACTAAGGGAGAATTTAGCATGGCCGTTGCACCTAACCAGCCCGTCTTTCAGAATGTGGGAGAAAACCAGAGCACCCAGAGGAAACCCATGCAGATACAGGGAGAACATACAGACTCCGCACAGACAGTGACACAAGCCAGGAATCAAACCTGGATCCCTGGTGCTGTGAGGCAGTAGTGCTAACCACTGTGCCACCATGCCACCCAATATAGGAATCTAATTAGGGGTGATCTATTATTGGTCAAATGAACACCTTCCACATAACCATTATTATAATTATACAACCCCAAAATTCGTTATAAATAACTCAACCCAAACTTGCATCTTCAAATTCGTTAGATTCGCATAGATTGATTTCGGAGCTATTTTGATCCTAGCAAATCTCACATACTCGGGGTTTAAAGGAAAATTACTTTAATATTTGATGGATATCCTTACTTTCTTTTGAAATGCTATCTCTGTAACCAATAAATTTTAAACCTAGGATTCTCTTACACAAATTGGAACTATCTTTAATTTTATGATTTATCTAGCTTGTGACTTAAACATTTGTATACTGACCATAATTGCATGCTTTCTTTTTAGAGTAAATCTGTGTGTGTTGAAAACTTAAATTATCTCATTCAAACTTGAGTATCAGAGGCTCAGGAACCACCACTCCCATTCTCTTGAGGTGAGAGGACATTTACTGAGGGGTTTCACCCAGACCCTGGCGGTGATTTGCAAAGTTACACACTGTTTGAGAAATAGTTGCAATAAGTCTATCAAGGAGAAGGTGACTTTATTCATTTATTCAAAGGTTGGGAAGGGCTCCTAACCCAGCCCTGTGTCCTTTAGTCTAGCTCCCTCTGACTGAAGTTGAGGGAGATTAAACATTGGACATTGTACATCAGACCTTGAATTAAATTCAGATTTTGTTTCGACTGGATGAAGAGGAATGAGCTGGCTCCCGTCCTTCCAACCCCCTCGATTGGACGTGACAAAGGTTTGTTTAAAATTCATGCTGGATGTAAGCTGACCACTGCATTGGTAGGGAGCATTGGAGGCAGGGCCATTGAATATTCTTTAAGGCTGAGTTACGTACATTTTTGACTGACAATGGAGTCAAAGGGTATAGGGGATAGACGGGAAAGCAAAGGCCATCAGACTCATCACAATCTTATCAAATGGTGGAGCAGGCTTGATGGGCTGAATGGCCTACTCCTGCTCCAAATTCACATATACACTCACACGCACACACATAAATACAGGTACATATTCAGTTATATGTACACACTCATGCACAAATGGACATATATATTTTATATACATGTAGTACATATACTGTTAAGGACCGGATCAGAAATCCAAGGCATTTTACGAAGTTAATTTAGACTCTAACTTTAACATTTGATTTTGGCATTGGGGTGAGCATAAGGTGTTTCACTCCAGGTATGATTCAAGTGACCCACTAGGAAGCTTTTATCAAAACAAACTTTATTTAAGAATGCAGTTAGAATATAAGAAAAAAGCGTAACTTTTACCAAATAAAATACTTAAACATGACAAAATATAATTCTTAACAGCTAGCTATCTATGTTGTTCCAATTTAACAGTATGCCCCATAGACATAAATCCCTTCTTTAGAACCAGTTAGCACAGAAACCAAATATACTTACATGGGTACTAGGTTTCTGGCCTTTTAACACTTCAGAGAGTGATCCAGACAGACACTTATCTTCTAATTCTCATGCAGCAACTTCCAGAGAAAATTCTGCCCCCAAAAAGCAGAATATTCGAGAAAGAGGCTTATATCTTGGCAGATTCCAGTCTCCACTTCAGACACAGCAAGAGATACAGAGAACGCAGCCTCTCTCTAAAGATTCTAAAAAGCAGACTGCCTTGAGTTCTCTGTGAAAGCCTAACTGCACCCAGTCATATGACCTTACATGTCAATCAACCTAATCAAGCCAGACTCTGCAACATCCCAGGGAAAACACACAATAACAACACAGCAGCATTAGTCCAGATTAAAACAAACATGCTAGCAAATAGGGTCGATTATGCAGCTGCAGCAACAGCACAATGATGCCAAGTACCGACAGAATTGCTCCAATAATAAAAACAAACTGCTACAGCAGATCCTGCATAAAGAACATGACAAATACATTTCTTAAAGGCACCGTATCGTCACAATACATTCATATGGTCATACAAACTAAATATGAACTGAAGTTACATGCAAAATGGAACTACAAGGACCCTGAGTTAATCTTTATGCCTGGACAAGTCTTGACAAAGTTATTGAAATACAAATGAGTTTTCTGTATGTAGCTTTGAAAAATCATTAAAATGCAAATGACCCTTCCTGTGATTAATGGCTTCACTTCTCCAACTAATTAAATAAACTGGTTTCACAATATTGCTCACTGATCCTTCGACTCCAATGTTGAAATCCAGAAAATGTGTGTAAAAATTTCTATGTTATCAAGTATGTGGATGGGTGATACTTGAATCCCATTGTTTAATAATGGGCTAACTATCAGAAACTACTTGTGAGGACAATGGAAAGAGATGTTCTGGTCATATGACTGAAACTGGGTTTCCGATACAGAGATTAAATAAGGCATATTTTTTGGTTCAGACAGAGAAGAAACATCTAGACCAGTGAAGGAAAAGACCCTGTCTAAGAAACACCAGTAGTCAGAACTTCACTTCAGCCCTGACATCAACCTTAGGAACCGCACCAAGGCTTCACTACAAGACATCGCTATTGCATCTTGACTGGAGTGAAACAAGAGAAATCTGCCACAGTAAACAAAAAAACAACAGCAAATCCATCTTCCTAAGCCTCCAGACATTTCTTCAGTGGACCAGAAATAGGATTAGGGGTCAGCATTGTTTTAATTCTTCACCCCCAGGGAAAAACAAATGGCACAAAGAACTCTTGAGATCTAAGCGCACGCTGCTTTTTTATCCACAATCTTTTTTTCAGCGTGTGTGTATCTGCATGAGGGTGAGTGTAGGTGTGTTTGCATTTTGATACAGACAGGAGGGGGGTTAATTTAAACAGAATTAATTTTTCCTCTCATCACCCATCCATGAACAGAAAGATGGTTTGGTTTGTTTCCCTCTTATAAGCAATTGTGTATTTTCAAGCCACTCGCTTTTGATGAGATCCAATTTTCTATTAAGAACTGCCCCCAGTTAACCTGAGATAGGATGAACTCAAAGGGTTAGTTTATTTGAACACACTTGAAATGTGTGAGGAGGATTTGTAACATCTCCCTCACCGTCAGATGGAAAAGGAAGAGATTGAGATTTTTTAAAAAAGATTTACACCGTAAAGACCACAGAGGAATGAAATATTGTTTCATGTGGATCCAGAGTCCGGTATCAGAATTTAGTGACTTATTCCTTCACAGAGGTTGGTGGGCTAAAAACTGATGCTGCATAATTAATTTTTCCAGTGGTGTTGACTTCACATGATGTGGTAGGCAAGGGAAGATAGTTCAGTCTTGTGGATGACGGTGTAGAATTTCCAGCAGAACCAGCGTAGATGGGGGCAGGTATTCAAACTGGGACAAGCTCCTTTTTTTTTAGGCTGCCAATTAGATGGTAAACAGCAGACTGAGCTTTTCAGTTCAGCAAGGCAATATTACTGGTTCCAAAAGCCAGAGATCCAAGTCACATGAGTCCCACCTCTCCACACTATCTTTGACAAAAGATGTATATCACTCATCTGGGTTCCCAAGATTGCTAAATGTCTCAACCATTAAGAATTGAAAGGAAGGTCCTGTTGACTAGCCTGGGTTATGGAATGCAGATGGCCTTTGTATAGCCCTCTTTGAATTTGACCTGTGCAGGCCACAACGGGTCGTTAGTGGCTGTCAAGAGATAACAAGGTGTGAGTTTCCCCGATACTTTCAGGTAGCTCCTTTTGTTTTGGGGAGGGGTGGGGGCACAGACAGACATAGATTCCACCATTTCAAAGGTCCTTGTCCTGTTTTTAAAATTTTAGAAATAGCTGTGAGGATATCTATATATAAAAATATACGAGAAGTCTTATTCCCCTCACAACGTATAATCCGGTGTTGAATAATAAACACTTCTGTTTAAAATCTATGAGGCACCCAGCAGTTTATACGTTCCTGACAGTGACTGCACTCACTTTTCAAAAATATAATTTTTGGTCAGTAGAGAGGTAAGGAAAAGAGGAACCATCCCTCTGATTTCTCCCCTGTCTGTAACAATGGTGTTGTTAACCTGGTGTTGTGAGACTTCTTACTGTGTAACAACACATACAGACTTGTCACTGAAACATCCAGCTCACTGTTCCCAGAGTCGCACAAGCACTCAAACATCAACCTGGCAGATTATTGATGTGAGATTTTTGGAAACAAATCTTGCTCATGATCAAACAGAAAAGCTTTTCATTTTAACTTCGATCCATATGCAGCAATGAGATTATTGACAAAGCAGGCAGTGCTCCTAACCACCGCATGTGACATAGTGATCTGAAAGAAGGGTTCTGTGTGGGAATCACCCACCTACACACACACACAGACAAACATGCACATATACACACACAAACATGCATGCACAAACACACATACTTACACATAAATACATATACACTCACACACACACACACACACACATAGACACTCACATGGGGCCTTTAAACCTGCTGTATGCTGTGCAGGTGAACGAAATCTTCACAATGAGTGTCCGCCCTCTATTGGACAGTGTGTTTTAAATGTGTAATGTGGGAAAAATAATACTCAGCAATTCTTCATTTCAATTATTTCTGTTGTATGGCACCATTTGATACAATCACGATGGATCTGATTTTGGCCTTTACTTTCCCGTCGATCCCCTATACCCTTTGACTATTGCCACAATTCCCTTCAAATAGAGACTGTGTGCCCAATTTCAACTCTTAAACTGAATGGGTTTTGAGTGAGTTAAAAATTGGGCCTGGTGTTGCCCTTTTGAAGTAAAGAAATCCGTGACCCTGGACCCTCTTCAGGCTCACAGCCAATAGCAGCTTTACCACCTTGAAGCCAAAGGGAAAGCCAGTAAAACATGGAAATGATTGGCACCGGTGCAAACTGAACCTCCATTTTACAGTACACAAGACCAGTTCAGACCAGCATCAGTCAATTCATAAGTTCTCCTGGTTTATCCTTCTGTAACCTTCTGAGTTTGATTTAACCCCAATACCCCGACTCCTCACCTTCAACGAGTCGGCTGGAATTCTGTAACAATTAGAGTGAGCTGGAGATACACTGTATAATGCTAGTGTGAGCATACCTCAATGGGTTTGTAGGAAAGTTTGTGTTTGGTGTTTTAACCTGCCTAATATCAGCACAATGCCACCCCAGAGAATTCCAGTTTCAGAGCTGATTTGCAATCACTATGCATTACCACTAGATGGAGTTTACACAACAAAAAACTCATGAAACATATAGACAAATACACTTCAGATTTTCAGATTATTTATCTTCAGAACTAACTCTGTTTCTTCGATCCTACCCTATTTCCGCCAACTCCAGCACTATGCCACCCCCAAACATTCATTGGTGCTGGAGTGTGGCAACTTCTTGCAAGCTGTGCTCAGTATATCCTCTAATTCTATCTTTTACTCTCATTCTATGCTTTTAAAACTCTATTCTACCTCTTCTAAGTTGATTTTTCTCTACACCCTAGCTATGGCTGTAACACTGCATTCTGCACCCTCTCCTTTCCTTCTCTATGAATGGCATACTTTGTATGGCGTGGAAGAAACAATACTTTTCACCATATACTAATACATGTAATACATGGGGCGGCACGGTGGCGCACTGGTTAGCGCTGCTGCCTCACAGCGCCAGAGATCCAGGTTCAATTCCAGCCTTGGGTCACTGTCTGTGTGGAGTTTGCACGTTCTCCCCGTGTCTGCATGGGTTTTCTCCGGCTGCTCCTGTTTCCTCCCACAGTCCAAAGATGTGCGGGTTAGGTTGATTGGCCATTCTAAATTGACCCTAGTGTCAGGGGGATTAGCAGGGTAAAATGTGTGGGGTTATGGGGATAGGGCCTGGGTGGGATTGTGGTCGGTACAGACTTGATGGGTCGAATGGCCTCCTTCTGCACTGTGGGGATTCTATGATATCTATGATATATGACAATAATAAATTAAATCAAAATCAATTCAGTATCCTGTGAGGACAGCTCCCTCCGTGACACCCTGGTCCATGCCTCACCACACAGACAGTGACCCAAGCCAGGAATCGAACCTGGGTCCCTGGCGCTGTGAGGCAGCAGTGCTAACCACTGTGCCAATGTGCCGCCCTTCCTGGGACTCCATTCATGGAAGGAACAATCCCCTCCCCCCGACCCACCTGTCCAGACTAGAGTATTTCAATTCTGCATCTCTTCACCTGAGTGCCGGAGGTGCTGATTGTCTGCCTACCCTGGGTGTAAGATGAAAATGAAAACCTGACCACATACTTCGAGGGGCCTGCAGTACCTGGGACTATTTATTCCAGCTTTGATGCCCCATGATGTGCCCATTCATTGGCATGGCACATGCAGCTTTGTTAGGCAGGAGACATGTTGCCTTTAATGAGAGAAGCATCGCTTTGTCCTCGCTGCAAGTTACCATCTTTCTTCTGCAGAGTCAGGCCAACGGCTGCAGCCCCCTGCCATTGGAAATGTGCAACCAAATGGTTGGATCATGCTGGCACTACATCATTAGCTGGACCTTACGCACATTGGGGGAGACCTCAGCTACTCCCATTCATCCGCGAAATGAGAGGTGATCAGGGCATCCCTTCCTTGATGGCCAATTCTGGCCCTGTTCACTGCCCAGCCTTCTTCCTCTTCCTCCTTGGCATCATCAGGCCCTGCACCCTCCTCAATATCCTCCTCATCCAAGGAGATACGGTGCTCGCCCATTTCCTCTGGGTCTCTGAAGCGCGACTTGTGGAGAGTGCAGCAGACCACAATAATGGGGGAGGTCCTCTGGGGATTGTATTGTAGGGCATCCTCCAGACTGGTCCTGACACCAGAACTACACATTCAACAGTTCAATCACCTGCTCCACCAACATGTGTGTTGAAGCGTGAGCCTCGCTGTATCGAGTGTCTGCTGTTGTTTGTGGCCTCCGCACTGGTGTCATCAGCCACTTTCTGAGTGTATGTCCCATGTCCCTGAGGAGCCAAGCCTCCAGCCGCCGCTCTCCCTCAAAGACAGCTGGGATTTGCGAGTGGCCCAGGGTGTAACTGTCATTGGCGTTCCCCGGAGACCAGGCACACACCTGCATGAGGCGCATTGTGTGGTCGCAGACAAGTTGGATGCTGAGGGATTGGAATCCCTTGCTGTTCCTTAATGGCACTGTATGCTACCATGGTGATCTAAGAACTACATGGCTGCAGTCTATCAGGCCTTGCACCTGTGGCATCCCTGATAGGTGGGCAAAGCCCATGGCCCTGGAATCCTGGCTCACCTGGTCCCAGTCAAAGTTGATAAACATTTCAGCCCTGGCATAAAGGCCATCTGTCACCTCCCTAATACATTTGTGAGTGGCAATCTGGGAGGTGCCGCAGATGTCCCCTGTGCTGCACTGGAATGAACAATGAGTATAAAAATTCAAAGTAAATTTAAGGGCGACAGGCATTGGGTGTCCTCCAGTTCTGTGGGTGCCAACCCGTGCAGCATGTGCCAGAAGTGGTCCACTGTCACCCCAGGAAAGACGCAGTCTTCTCTGGCACTGCAGCACGGACAACTGAAGGTAGCAACACCAACGCCAGAAGATTCTTGGCCACCACGTCGTTGTCTCTACTGCTGGTTAATCCCAGTCAGTAGAAAGACCAACTCAGCAGGTTCCATGAGGAATCATGCACTGAAAGAGTGAGAACACCACCGTGAGCATTGAGGAGTTGTCACGGAGCCCTGACCCTCATCGCTCCGTGCGTCTGTGATTTCTACCCCAGTATTTCCCATTTCCTGTGGGAGTTTCTACTCTCCCTCACACCACCCCCCTCTGACACCACAGACACACTCTCACAATGCCTCCTCTGTACGCCAGCAGAATGAATAGTGTTGAGCCTTTATCGTCTGATGGTGTCTGACCCGCACATTCCCCTGACCTGCGCCACCCGTACTGCTGAGGCTTGACTTGAAAGGAGCTTCTGGGGGCTTGGTGTTCTGAAGGGTTAACTTTCATCTCCAGACTGTGCAACTAGATCTAGCTCTGGATATTAAACTGGCATGCTGGACTCCTCAAGGAATAATCAGGTAGTCGCTCTGGCAACCACATCTATCTTGACGGGACACTGCTAAATCTTGAGAGGTCTGCAATTAGCTTTTGAAGCAATTCCCAAGAGGACAGCCTCACTCTTCAGAGTCTTCAGTGTTGTTCAGTTAAAGAACCTTCCATGAGAACAATAGACACCCTTTCACTTCTGAACCTGACAGTCCAAGATCGCAGAGAAGTGCATTTGAACTTCCTTTCCAGTAATCCCCTCTGGCCTCACACCATTCACAGAGTCAGTGTTGTAAGTAAAAGTTTTTTAAAGTTTATTTATTAGTGTCACAAGTAAAGCCTCTCCCAAGTGATGGCGGCATGATGGCACAGTTGTTAGCATTGCTGCCTCACAGCTCCAGGGACCCGGGTTCAATTCCACCCTTGGGTCACTGTCTATGTGGAGTTTGCACGTTCTCCCTGTGTCTGCATGAGTTTCCTCCGGGTGCTCCGGTTTCCTCCCACACTCCAAAGATGTGGGGGTTAGGCGGATTGGCCATGCTAAATTGCCCCTGGGATGCGTAGGTTAGATGGATTAGCGGGGCAAATATGCAGGGTTACGGGGATAGGGCCTGGGTGAGATTGTTGGTGCAGGCTGGATGGGCTGAATGGCCTCGTTCTGCACTGTAGAGTTTCTATGATTCTATGTTTCCATGAAGTGAGAAGGTCTTTATGCCTCCTGAGGTAGGGTAGATCCCCATCACTGATGCCCCCACACTGCCCTTGCAGCCTGGCCTCACCCAAAGTAGGACCTCATAGTGACACCCAGTATTGTCCCTCTGTTGTGGCCACCTCCCACCTAGTTTACAGCTTCCAACAAGGCAGAGCATCCACTCAGCTACTGATTGAACAGTAACCCAGCATGGAGGAACCGGGAAGCATTGCCTGTTTGGCAGCCAGCACATTTCCTTAGAGCAAGGGGCGAGCCAATATGGATATGAGGGGAAGGCCTGTGAGCAACACAACCACAGCCCCAAGCTCCCACCCTGGATGGCGACAGTGAACCTCATTCCCGGCCCCAAGCTGCCCTTCTCTGTGTCCCCAGGGTTCTCCCTGGTGCCCCAAGAGTCTCGCACTGGTCAAGAAATAATGGCTGCCTGAATCTCACCTCCGATATCCCCCTCGGAGATGACGGCGCCAGGTTCGCACTTATGTACATCTGTTGTAAATGGCATCAACGTCACGTCACGTCGGCACCAGCTGAACATGTGGAGTGGGTGCTCACTAATGATATGCTGATGCATTCAAATTACGTTCCCCGCCCCCGCCCCCCACCCCCCTCTCCCCCACCCTGGTATGTCCTGCATCACTCTGCCGGCGATGTCAGCTCAAAATCGGAAAATGTGAACTCGCCGTCGGGAATCACGCTTTTACAAACCCTCTGCATTCTGAGCCCACAGAGAACGTGGGCTCAAGATCCCACCCTGTGTCCCACACACCCTCTCACACGCACAGACAAAACCCAGATGAAAGCAGCACTTATAAAAATGGAATGGGACTCAATGGGTGGGATTCTCTGGCCGCGCTTGCCCCACAACCGGAAAATCCCATCCGAGGTCAACAGATCTTTGCATGGTCCACCCCTCGCTCGCTCCAATTCCCGTGGCGGGCGGGACGGGAAAATTTACTTCAGTGTCTATGTTGATGCCAACCTGTTGTTTAATAAAGTAAAGTTTATTAGTCACAAGTAAGGCTTACAGTAACACTGCAATGAAGTTCCTGTGAAATTCCCCCAGTCGCCACAGTCCTGTGCCTGTTCGGCTCAATGCACCTAACCAGCACGTCTTTCAAAATGTGGGAGGAAACCCACGCAGACACAGGGAGAATGTGCAAACTCCACACAGTCAGTGACCCAAGCCAGGAAATCGAACCTGGGCCCCTGGCGCTGTGAAGCAGCAGTGCTAACCACTGTGCTACCGTGCAATTGTCACATTATCTAAAGTGAACGCTTTGAAATTGCAGCGATGTGTCAGCATAGTCGATCTGCTGGATGTTGGTTTTCTTAGGTAGGTTATCAATTCGTGTCACAAGTAGGCTTACATTGAGACTGTAATGAAGTTACTGTGAAAATCCCCCAGTAGCCTCATTCCAGCGCCTGTTCGGGTACACTGAGGGAGAATTTAGCATGGTCAATGCACCTAACCAGCACGTCTTTTGGACTGTGGGAGGAAACCGGAGCACTCGGAGGAAACCCACGCAGACACGGGGGGAACGTGCAAACTCCGCACAGACAGTGACCCAAGCCGGGAATCGAACCCAAGTCCCTGGTGCTAACCACCGTGCCGCCCTAAGCTTGACAAGCAGGTGGGGGGCGGGATGGGGCGGGTGGGGGGGGAGCAAATTCTAAAGAGGTTCTTTATTTCTCTATCAAGGAACTGTGATGTGACCCTTTTCAGCCTGGTTGATCATAGCTGTTTGATAGCTGTGCTTGTTACTCCCTCTCCCTGTGGGATGAAGTTCTGTCCTGGAATTCTGTGTTGGAGTTCTGTATTGGAATTCTGTCTCCGAGCTCTGACTTGGAGTCTGTTTTTTGTGTAGCAGTTTGCTATATTTTTAACAGTGAGTAATGATTGCTACTGTATCATATGACCTTGTATCAGCGCCAAGCCACAGTTCAAATAAGGTATTCTGGTAATCCTCTTAGCCAAGTGAGATTCTTTCTCCCACCTGTAGTTTCGGTATAATGAAGCTTTTCCTTTCTTGAAAAGGCAAATTAAACCTATTTTTACAACAAAGGTACTTACAAAGTTTAGTTTATCTCCTGGTGTGGCAAACATTGAGCCAATATTAGAAAGAGTGTCTTTGTCCTCTTGAAGGATAAACACAGCTGCCTGTCCAAAAATCTGGCTGGCTTCTCTTAGAACCATCTTGATATTTAGTCTTTTTAAAAAAAAACATGGTCGTTTTAACAAAATATAGTTTTTATGATTTACAGTACTGTGGCGTATACTGTCGTGATATCCAGTAAAACAACAACTTGCATCTATATCATGGCTTTAATGTGGTAAGACATCCTCTGAGGCACTTTACAGTCATGTAATCAGACAGACATTGACACTGAGCCAAAGGAGACAGAGTAGGACAGCTGACCAAAAGCTTGATCAAAGAGGTAGGATTTTAGGGCTGTCCTGAGTGCAGTTCTGGTCGCCATATTATGGGAAGGATGTGAATGCACTGGAAGGAGTGCAGAGGAGATTCACCAGGATGTTGCCTGGGATGGAACATTTAAGTTATAAAAGAGAGGTTGCATAGGCTCGGTTGTTTTCTCTGGAGCAGAGAAGACTGAGGGGTGACCTGATTGAAGTGTACATCGGGTGGATGGAGCTATTACAAGGGGGCATAACTATAGGGTTCGTGGTGGGAGATATAGGAAGGATATCAGAGGTAGGTTCTTTACGCAGAGAGTGGTTGGGGTGTGGAATGGACTGCCTGCAGTGATAGTGGAGTCAGACACTTTAGGAACATTTAAGCGGTTATTGGATAGGCACATGGAGCACACCAGGATGATAGGGAGTGGGATAGCTTGATCTTGGTTTCAGATAAAGCTCGGCACAACATCGTGGGCCGAAGGGCCTGTTCTGTGCTGTACTGTTCTATGTTCTATGATTATGAGGGGCATGGACAGGGTGGATAGGGAGCAGCTGTTCCCCTTAGTTGAAGGGTCAGTTACGAAGTAAGCCTTACATTAACATTGCAATGAAGTTACTGTGAAATTCCCCTAGTCGCAACAGTCCGGCGCCTGTTTGCATCAATCCACCTAACCAGCACGTATTTCAGAATATGGGAGGAAACCGGAGCACCCGCAGGAAACTCACACAGACACAGGGAGAACATGCAAACTCCACACAGACAGTGACCCAAGCTGGGAATTGAACCCAGGTCCCTGGCGCTGTGAAGCAGCAGTGCTAACCACAGTGCTACCATGCCACCCAAGCTGTGGGGCTAAAAGCGGCTACAGAGATAAAATATTTAAATTTGTAGGGCATCTTTGAAGACTATGGGCATCCCAAAGCGTTTGACAGCAAGTGAGTTACTTTATTTGAGGTGGAGTTAAATTAAGCCCAGCAAATTCCCACCACCCGTCATGTGGTAATGGCCAGATAATCTGTTTTAGTGATATCGATTGACCAATAAACATCAGCCAAGACACTGGGAATAACTCCAATGCTCTTCTTCAAGATAGGGACTTTATGCATCCACCCAAGAGTGCAGGCAGGACCTCAGCTTAACATCTCAGCTGAAAGTAAGTGCCTTTGACAATGCTGCACTCTCTTTCTGCACTGGAGCGTGGCTTTGATTTTTGTACTGGAGGGTGAACTGCATCCACAACTTTCTGACTGAGAGGTAGGCATGTTAGGACAGCATGGTTGTTAGCACTGCTCCCTCACAGCACCAGGGACTCGGGTTCAATTCCAGTCTCAGGGGTGACTGTCTGTGTGGAGTTTGCACGTTCTCCCCATGTCTGCGTGGGTTTCCCCCAGGTGTTCCGGTTTCCTCCAGCACTTCAAAGATGTGCAGGTTAGACGGATTAGCCATTGACTAAATTGATCCTTAGTGTCCCAAGATGTGTCAGTTAGTGGAATTAGAGGGGAAAATATGTGGGGTTATGGGGATAGGGCCTGGGTGGGATGCTCTGTCGGAGGGTCTGTGCAGACTTGGTGGGCCGAATGGCACTGTAGGGATTCTATGAATCTGTCGTCTAAGTTACACAAACGAGGGGGAAGCTTGAGAAACAGGGTCTCAATGAGCCAAGCAGCAGGCAGTCTGTACACTGTTGTTTATCTGTAATAAAATACTGAAGAGAGATCTGAGGCTTGAAACCCAACAGAAATAATAACATTAGCATTCCACAGCTGGGAAAGCATTAGTACAGGGCAGGGTAGGGCCTTGGCTCATCTACAGGAACCAATCCCAATGGGATTAACCGTCTGACTGTCTTCCCTTCACAGGATTCAAGGCTAAAAGAGAAATGGAAAAATACTTTCAGAGCACTGGAAAGTGCTTTGTTCCTGAGTGATTCTGAACTGACACTAAACTAACCCCAAATACATACAGCTTTAAAGAGATAGACGTTGAAGCTTCTCAATGTTTGCATGGAGCTGTCAAAAAAAACTTGAACCGTATACCCCAAGCAAAAAAGAGCACAATTGACTCTCATCTGTTTCTGGACAGCTCACTTGTCTCAATTTTAGCTCCTGTCTGTGCAGAGTACATATCGAGTCAAGAGGAACAATTTCACTCGCCACTGATACTAGGGCGGCCCATGTGCGTGTGCGCAGAGCCGGGTCCTTTATCTATACCGTCTACACAGGATGCAGTGGAGCAATTAATTCCTTCCCGATGTTTTGTTCATCAATGTCAGCCCCTCCTCGCACATGGCTACTCTGTGGATCTGCCACCATCTTTAGAACAAAGTAGAAAGAGGTCCCCTACACCCATTAGAAACATAGAAACTTGAAGCAGGAATAGGCCATTCAGCCCTTCGAGTACCTTCCTCCATTCATTTTGATCATGGCTGATCATTGAATTCAATATCCTGATCCCCCCTCGCGCCCACCTCCCCCCCCCCCATATCCCTTGATCCCTTTGGCCCCAAGAGTGATACTAATTTCTTCTTGAAATCAGACAATATTTTGGCCACAACTACTTTCTGTGGGAGTGAATTCCACACATTCACCGCCCTCTGGGTGAAGAAATTTCTCCTCACCTCAGTCAGGGGTGATCTTATAGAGGTCTATAAAATAATGAGGGGCATAGATCAGCTAGATAGTCAATATCCTTTCCCAAGGGTAGGGGAGTCTAAACCTAGAGGACATAGGCTTAAGATGAGAGGGGAGAGACACAAAAGGGTTCAGAGGGGCAATTTTTTCATACAGAGGGTGGTGAGTGTCTGGAACAAGCTGCCAGAGGTAGTAGTAGAGGCTGGCACAATTTTGTCTTTTAAAAAGCATTTAGACAGTTACATGGATAGGATGGGTAAAGAGAGATATGGACAAAATGCAGGCAGTTGGGACTAGCTTAGTGGTAAAAAACAGGACGGCATGGACAAGTTGGGCTGAAGGACCTGTTTCCATGCTGCAAACCTCTATGACTCTTATCCTCAAACTATGACCCCTAGTTCTGGTCTCCCCCACCATCGGGAACATTCTTTCTGAATCTACTCTGTTTAATCCTGTTAGAATTGTATAAGTTCCTATGAGATCCTTTCTCACTCTAAACTCCAATGAATACAATCCACCCGACTTATTGTGGTACATCTTCCACAGACAAAGTTGCAGTGCAGAGGAGGAATGGAATGGATAATTTATCATT
Organism: Mustelus asterias; assembly: GCF_964213995.1. Lineage (NCBI taxonomy): Eukaryota > Metazoa > Chordata > Chondrichthyes > Carcharhiniformes > Triakidae > Mustelus > Mustelus asterias. The sequence continues at coordinate 101,608,393 of NC_135813.1, forward strand.
TTCACTGAAAGCTAATTAAACTTATGTTGAAAACTGAGAAAAGCAGCTAAAAACAGTCTCAATAGGCTGCAAGTTAGTTCATTTCAGTGAGAAGAAATGGGACTGAGATTGCTTTCACCCGTTGGGAAAAAGATCAGATCAAACCCTAACCAGCAGGAGGAGGTGTTTGAATAAGAACCTTCCAAATAGGAGTGGGAGGGAAGCATCAAAAACATTGTTTTCATGAATAAATACAAAGTAGAGCAAAAATAAGGCTTTAAAAAGCAGCATTTTACAAGCACAGTGTTGTGTAATGTAGAAGGAAACTGAGAAAAACACAGAAGGGAATTGAAAAAGAAGATGTGGAAACCTTGGCGCTTTCCCAGATGTTTGAGGACTTCTCCTGAATCCTGGAAACAGTGTTAACTTGTTCTCACTTTTCCTTTCATGGGTTAGTCCTCACACTCCTTTGATGTCCTTTCCCCAATGGGCCTTTCTCTGTCCCCCCCATCGTCCCTTCCAGCTATGATTCTAGATATCATGGAATCGCTATGTAATAAGTCTTCAAAAGGCAGAAGTCCCTTCACCAAAATCCCTTTATTTACAATTCCAACAGCCTTACACAGGGTGCTATCAGTCAGCAGTCTACCTTCGGGAGTCCCAAAGGAACTGACACTCCCAGTTAAATATAAGGAGAAGACTCCCTGATTGGCCCATCAATTGACTCCTGAAACAGGGACATCTTTTTGTGCCCAACCAAATAAACAAAATCGAATTAACTCAGGGGCAACTCAAAAGGGGCAACTCCCTAAAAGGATGGGAACTGCCTGAAACAAACAATAAAGCGGAAAGGAAACTTAAAACATCAAATTAAAATGTGAACTCCTTAATCAGGAGTTCATATTCCAATAGACCAACCTCAATGGCCTGATTGAAGTCATTACACCCGACAGTGCAGAAGAGGCCATTCGGCCCATCACCTCTCTGACAGAGTACCTGACCCAAATCCTCTCCCCTAGCCTATCCCCATAACCCCACGCACTTACCCCGCTAACCTACACATCCTAGGACACTAAGGGGCAATTTATCATAGTCAATCCACCTAACCTGCACATCTTTGGACTGTGGGAGGAAACCGGGACACCCGGAGGAAACCCATGTAGACACAGGAAGAACATGCAACTCCACGCAAAAAGTCACCCAGACCGGAATCGAACCCAGATCCCTGGAGCTAATCACAGTGCCACTGGGCCACCCTCATCTTGCTTACATCTTGTTACCCCTTCATGGAGCAATCACATTCACTATATAGAGCTGGTTCGTCTGAATGGGGCGGTCAGTTATTTATAGGCCTGATCCTTGCACATATTTTCCACGCACAAGAAGCTTCATAAAATCAGGAAATGGACCTTACATTATATAAATCAATGCAGCCACCTTGATGCTACAAGAGCGGTGTGCCTGTACTACAGTGTGCACAGGCTTGAATGCTATCTCAGTGTAAAACTCAGGTCCAAATGCAACCTGCAAATAGGTAAGTTTCAGTCCTGTCTGACAATGAAAGATTCCCATGCCTGCACAACACAGACAGGAAGAGTTGACACAGTGTCTCACAGTATTGACACAGTGTCTCATAAGAACATAAGAACTAGGAGCAGGAGTAGGCCATCTGGCCCCTCGTGCCTGCTCCGCCATTCAATAAGGTCATGGCTGATCTTTTTGTGGACTCAGCTCCACTTACCCACCCACTCACCATAACCCTTAATTCCTTTACTGTTCAAAAATGTATCTACCCTTGCCTTAAAAATATTCAATGAGGTAGCCTCAACTGCTTCACTGGGCAGGGCATTCCACAGATTTGCAACCCATTGTGTGAGGAAGTTCCTCCTCAACTCAGTCCTAAATCTGCTCCCCTTTATTTTGAGGTCATGCCCCCTAGTTCTAGTTTCACCTGCCAGTGGAAACAACTTCTATCTTATCTATTCCCTTCATAATCTTATATGTTTCTATAAGATCTCCCCTCATTCTTCTGAATTCCAATGAGTATAGCCCCAGTCATCATCAGGTCTGTTGGAAACATTCACACACCAGACGCCCAGTGTCTCTTGTTATGGGGACATATGCAGTTGCCATGTTGCACACAGCAAAATATACATAAAGGATCAAGAGGAATAATCAATGAAATTCTTTTCCATGATGTTTGGGATGCTTGTGCTCTTTTTTAAATACAAGACCATACGATGTCGGAGAAGTAGGCCATTCGGCCCATTGAGTTTGCTCTGCCATTCAGTGAGATCACAACTGATCTGAAATGATAATTCTCAACTCCACCTTCTCGCCTTATCCCCATAACCCTCGATTTCCTTCCTGGTTAATACTCTGTCTATCTCAGCTTTGAATGACCCAGCCTCTACAGCCCTCTGTGGCAAAGAATTCTACAGATTCATTTTCCTCTGAAAGAAGAAATTCCTCCTCATTTCTGACTGAAATGGGTAACACCTGACTCTGAGATTCTGCCCTCTGGTCCTGAACTCTGCCACAAGAGGAAACAACCTCTCAGCATCCATCCTGTCAAGCCCTCTGAGAATCTTGTACGTCTCAATAATGGTGGTTCTCATTCTTCTAACCTCCAATGAGTACAGGCCCAACCTACTTAACCTTTCCTCATAAGAAAATCCTTCCATACCCAGGATCAACCCAGTGAAACTTCACTGCACTGCTTCCAATGCCAGTACATCTTTCCTTAGATAATACTGCTCACAGTATTCCAGGTATAGAATATTTTGGCAGCTCCACATAAGTCTGAAGCAGCAAAGAAGACCCCAGTGGACGTCTTGTCCAAAGGTCAGCAACGAACAATTTAGCATTTCTTTCACAGCAGTGCCAGCCGAGGTTGTGTACTTGAGTCACAAAGTGAAACCTGAAACCACTGCTATTCCGCCTCCGAAAGTGATGCCAACTCAGCCACGCTGAAACTCCCCAGGTGAAAGGGAATGATCCACTCCCTTCTGCTGCTGTACCCCTGGGTGGCACGGTGGCACAGTGGTTAGCACTGCTACCTCACAGTGCCAGGGACCCGGGTTCCATTCTCGGCTTGGGTCACTGTCTGTGTGGAGTCTGCACGTTCTCCCCATGTCTGCGTGGCTTTCTTCCAGGTGCTCTGGTTTCCTCCCGCAGTCCAAAAGATGTGCTGGTTTAGATTTATTGGCTATGTCAAATTCTCCCTCAGTGTACCCGAACGGGCGCCGGATTGTGGTGACTGGGGAATTTCACGTTAACTTCTTTGCAGTGTTAATGTCAGCCTACTTGTGACAATATTAATAAATAAAATATGTATATGTCTCCTACTCGCTACTTCCAGTTTATGCTGTGTGCTGATAAGGTACAAACCCACTGGAGTAGACAGTCTTTCAGAAGGACAGGCTGTGCTGCTATTTACATCTGAAGGAGGTAGAGAGATCATCCTGCTGGAATAGCTTCAGCTGGTAGGCTCTGTATCTTCCAGTATCATCCATGGGGCCTCTCTACTGTATAGGAATGCTGTGGAGAGATCAGAATGTCCTCTCAAAGGCCAATCATTCCTATCAGTTGTCCCCAGTTAGACTATATTCCCTGCCCATCTCTGCCCCATCCCATGTTTGATTATGTGAGTCTGTCTACAATTGATGATCCTTGTGCTTGATTGGTTAAGCCTGGGCGTGGACACAGAGTAAACAAACTGCAGAAAGAGCTGGAAGCCAGAACTGAGTCGACATGTATTGTAGAATGGATAGTTAATAAAGTTTCAGCTGATGCAGAAATTACTTTCAATAAAAACAACCCAAGCCTATCCAACCTCTCTTCATATCTTAAATGTTCCATCCCAGGCAGCATCCTGGTGAATCTCCTCTGCACCCCTCCCAGTGCCAACACATCCTTCCTATACTGTGGCAACCAGAATTGCAAACAGTACTCCAGCTGTGGTCTCACCAAAATTCTACACAACTCCAACATGATCTCCCTGCTTTTGTAATCGATGCATTGATTGATAAAGGCAAGTGCCCCATATGCCTTTCTCAGCACCATACTAACATGCCCTTCTGGTACACCCAATGCCGGCTGCGTCTAAAGGAACAACAAACATCAAAATCAGAGAACTTCTCAAAACTCTGCATTTAATGAGCCATTATGGTGCAGTATGTTAGAAACCTATCTCTTCACTCCTGGCAAATGTTTGAAGTTAATTCCAATGCAATGAATGATTTCCTTCCCTGTTGATTGAAATGAGTTTCTGCACTCTCAACCCAGGTTGTAAAGTCAAGAGCACATTTCAGCAGTTAAGGGAAAGCCTGTCCAATCAGGAGGAAGCAGGAATGTTGCAGTGGGTGTTTTTTTCCTGTGTTATGATTAAGACTAATGATTGAGACACTGTAGACTAGAGTGTGACGCAGCAGCTGACACTGGGTCACTGTCTGTGTGGAGTCTGTACGTTCTCCCTGTGTCTGCATGGGTCTCTTCCAGGTGCTCCGGTTTCCTCCCACAGTCCGAAAGACATGCTGGTTACGTGCATTGGCCATGCTAAATTCTCCCTCAGTGTAGCGCCATGGGGCAGTGCCAGGGAGCACTCCCTGGTTCACCCTCTGGAAAAAGTTCTTTGTGGTTAGTCGTGGAGTGACTGAGTCTCATTGACGGAGGTCATAACGCAGGCCATTGTATCATTTGGAGCTAGGGTCTCGAACTCGGGGCTGGTATAAGTGGTGGTGACCTGAAGCGTTAAGCCGGCAGCATCAGGCTGTTCTTCCGCACTGACTGAAACCTGGGCCGCGGCAGATTCCTCATTCTGACAAATACTTGATGTGTTTTTTTAAAGGGACTACCTGACTCGGGAGTGTTAAAGGGAACAGGACAGAAAGGAGCTTTAATCAGCATCAAATTAATGATGTATCTGATCTGGGAGCACTGAACACTGACAGTGATTCCATTCCCGATGCCGAAATTGTTTTGAAAACAAAATTAAAGCAAACTAAATTATAAAATAAAAATGAAAATGTTAAGAGTTGCAGTGAATGTTGACACTCACAGAAGAGCAGAATTTTCCCTGTTTGAGGCAGAGTGTTGCAGTGGGTGGGAAAGGTGGCTTTCTTCACTGTATTGCTTGGGATTTAGTCACTAAAAGGTTAAAGGTGTGGATCCCACAACGCCTATGCCGGTGGCAGAGCCAGCAACTTAGCTTAATGAGATAGGGATGCTATTTTTTAAAGGCTGCCCAAAGGAACTCCTCTCGCACATTTCCCTGGCACTGTCCACAGGCACTGCCCCCTGGCACTGCCCCCTGGCACTGTCCCCTGACACTGCTTGAGTACTGCCCGGGCATGACCCTCTCCCCCCCCCCCCCCCACTCCCCCCCCCGCCTGAGTGCTGCACTCACCTGAGCTTCTATGGCGGATCTGCCTGCCAGGTACATACCATGGCAGTCCAGTCCTAATTCATGTCAGCATGAGGATAATTTAACAGGGGTGGGGGGGGGGGGGGGGGGGGGGGTGAAGTGGGATTATCAGGTGCTGAGACCTGGTAATTCAATTTAAATCTAGTTATAATTGGGTTCCTGAGTTTGAACATCATGAATTCCGTTATGTCACTGGCAGGGCGCGGGGAGAATTGATCACACCTTTACATCAGTGTGAAATGCAATTTGGACATCTTGTGGGGTTTTGTGCTCTCGTTGTTGATCCCACCTATTGAAAATGAAAGTGGAAAATCCCCTCCTTCGTCCTCTGCCATGCCTAGTGGCACATGAGGCAGACAAAGCACATTATTGTGTTGTAATCAGGAAATGGCCAGTGATGCACTTACCTACCTGCAACAGTAGATGGCAGACTGGTGCCACAGCACAGGTTGATGGGATAAGGTATTTATATAAAATGGAAGTCGGACAGCCTTAAAACTGAACCATTTCTTCCATTTACTTCTGTGACTGATGGAGTGGAAGTTTTCAATAAACTTACAGCAGCAACAAATAAAATAAATCAGCTTTTTAGTCACTTAGCCCACTGCCCCAGCTGCTTCCCACACACTGCATCCATCACCTTTCTCTCCCAAAAGTGCTCACTGTTGCTGTCGGGGGGAATGGATTTGGGTAACTTCCTACCTCCTATATCTCAGTCCAGTGACCATTCCTTATGTGTGAGCCCAGACATGAATGTTATCAGGTTAGATACATCATGGGTGTACAGAGGACTTAATTCAGTCCTCAGTCAATGTTCGCGCACACACATATGCATAAATATACACACACATATAAACATGCACACATTTACGCACATTCACACACACGCGTACACATAAACACACACTCACACATACATATAAACATGCACACATTCACGCACACACACACATACATATAAACATGCACACATTCACGCACACACTCGCACACATATACAAACACATACGCACACACACACACACATAAACACGCACACAATCACGCATATTCACACGCACATATACACACACATGCACGCACACACACAAACACATACACACACAAGAACAGGGGCTCTGAAGCCAATTATAGTAGCTCATCAGCTATTCCAACTGTGCTCAACTAATTCAATACAGGCCAGGAATTGATCCTGAGACCTTCCAAGTCTGTACAGATCTCGGCAGCTAACTTGGTCAGTTTGACAATCTATTGGAGAATGAGAGAGGGGACAGCTGGACTAGTTGGAGACTTAATAAAACCTGGAAAAGGTTCCTTGTGGTTAGTCACAGAGTAACTAAGTCACACTGACGGAGGTCACAACCCAGGCCGTTGTATCATTTGGAGCTCGAGTTTGGGACCTGGGGCTGGTATAAACGGTGGTGACCTGAAGCTGTAAACCTGCAGCGTCAGGCTGTCCTCCCACACTGACCTAAACCTCGGCCGTGGCAGATTTCTCATTCTGACAAATATCTGATGTGTTTTTTTAGAGGGAGAAGTTCAGTATTTTCTGGGAGCTGTTAAACACCCTGGCTGATTCTGGTCAACAAGAAAGGGAGGAGCCTTTGCTATTTCCTCCCTAACCAGGCCTCCCAGTAACCGAAGCCATGTGTGCTGGAGGCCTGTGGCTCCACAGGCATGGGGTAGCTCGGATACATGACAGGCAGCCCACTGAAACTATGTGTAGCATCAGGAAATCAGGCAGAGATCTCAATCTGTGCAAGATCCTCTCCACAGTTAGGGCTTGTGCCTCTGAAGACAGACAGCGAGTCATTCTTCTCTGCTGCTTTCTTTCAGCAGTTCCCCCCGGGAAGTCGAACAGCTGAGTTTAAGTTTTAAAGTTTATTTATTAGTGTCACAAGTAGCCTTACATTAACATGCATTGAAGTCACTGTGAAAATACCCTGGTCACCAATCTCCAGCGCCTGTTCGGGTACACTGAGGGAGAATTTAGCATGGCCAATGCACCTAACCAGTACATCTTTTGGACTGTGGGAGGAAACCGGAGCACCCGGAGGAAACCCACGCAGACATGGGGAGAATGTGCAGACTCCATACAGACAGTGACTCAAGCCGGGAATTGAACCCAGGTCCCTGGTGCTGTGAGGCAGCAGTGCTAACCACGGTGCCGCAGCAGTGCTAACTACTGTACCACCGTGCTGCCCTAAGACCTGGGGATGGGGAGGCAAAGGCTTAGTGGTATTATTGCCAGACTATTAATTCAGAAACTCAGCTGATGTTCTGGGGACCTGGATTCGAATCCCGCCACAGCAGTTGGTGGAATTTGAATTCAATAAAAAAATCTGGAATTAAGAATTAAGAATCTACTAATGACCATTGCCGATTGTCGGAAAAACTCACCTGGTTCACTAATGTCCTTTGGGGAAGGAAATCTGCCGTCCTTACCTGGTCTGGCCTACATGTGACTCCAGTGCCACAGCAATGTGGTTGACTCTCAACTGCCCTTGGGCAATTCGGGATGGGCAATGAATGTTGGCCAGCCAGTGACGCCCATGTCCCATGAATGAATATAAAAACAACATGCAAAGCAAACACAGAAGGGAGCACTCGGATTTGAACCGAGGACCACTTGATCTAAGCCCCTCAGTTGAGGCAACAGCTCGGCTTTTTGGCTAAGATCAAGTGTAGTATGGATCGGATGCTGCGCTTGGTCAAGGTCATTAGGTTACATTTAAGCTTCATATTCATATGAAGCAATTTTTAAAAGCAGCATCTCGGCCTTTTGGCTAAGATGCAAATGAGATCAAGCCTTGGAGGAGGAATCCTCCCCCTCCTCCAATCAGCTTGGCTCATGTAGATCAGGCCCAAGACAGGTGTGAAGGCCCTGTCTTGTCAGCTTGGACCGGAAATGTCTCAACTTGTTGAGACTCTGAATTGGATTTGATTGAATTGGAAAAGTATAAAAAAAAACAGCTCTTGAAATAAAAAGAATTATCAGTCCCTTCCCTGTACTCTATTTTTTTGGCCCAGATCTCCTATCCTGGAGGGTGGAGGGTACAAGTTGTACAGGCCCTGGGTCCACAGCTCCTCTGGCATCTTGCCTGAGTATTCATATTGTGATGTGGAGATGCCGGCGTTGGACTGGGGTAAACACAGTAAGACGTTTAACAACACCAGGTTAAAGTCCAACAGGTTTATTTGGTAGCAAAAGCCACACAAGCTTTCGGAGCTCCAAGCTCCTTCTTCAACCTGAAGGAGGGGCTTGGAGCTCCGAAAGCTTGTGTGGCTTTTGCTACCAAATAAACCTGTTGGACTTTAACCTGGTGTTGTTAAACTTTTTACTGTTTTCATATTGTGCCATGGAGGGTGGGGCGGGGGGGGGGGGGGGGGGGGGGGGTGGGGGGGCAGGGGGGGGGAGGGGGGAGTTGGGGGGGGGTGGTGGGAGGGCGGGGGGGCGCTTCTGGATCCTGCGATAGCCTATTTACTAACTGACTCAGCCACTGAGGAATTCTGCTGTCTCTCCTTCCAACTCAATTTCTGTTCTTGCTTGAGGAGATGTGCTGATGTGTGCTGTGAGTTCCAGCTTTAAATTACTGATGTGTTTCCTGCCTCCGGTTAAACGTTGGTGAAATCCCCTCGGGGGTGGGTTGGGGGGGGGGGTGGGTTGGGGGGGGGGGTGGGTTGGGGGGGGGGGGGGGTGGTGGTGGGGCGGGGGGCGGTGTGGGGCGTGGGTCTCGCCTTTAACCATGGGTATGGACCGTACTGCAGGCTGAATGTTCAATCAGAGCCCAGCATACTCCTGATTAAGCAGCCCTGCCTCCTACGGTGCTGACTGCACATCATTATTTGGCACAGCGTGGCTCGGTGGTGCTACAAGTTCAAATGACCCAGAATTTTGTAGGGAAAACACAACAACAGTGAGTTTATCCACACACCTTCATTAGTGCGTAAGTGACCCAGCAATTTGTGGTTGCGAATTACCTCCAATTGCGAAACGATTTGCTCTGTTCCCTTCACTAAACAGGGGCTCACCACATCACCTCCCCTGTAGTTTTCAAGCATTTGCTCTGTTAAAAATGTTAAAAATGAATTAATCACATAGTGGAAAGTGAGTAACGCAATAAAGACCCTCTTCATGAGGAAATTTGTGTTCCCGCAATGCCAGCTCAAGCTCTTCATCCCAGAAAGGGAGCAGTTGAAACCATGGAGTCTGATTCCTGAAGATGATAAATTGTTCCTCGAAATTTAAAAAAATTTAAAGCTTGCATTCAAGCATTTTTGGAGCTGAAGGGCCAACTTAGGGGTCAATGTGTTTGCTACCTGTAATAACTCAGGAGGTCCAACTGGAAAGGAACAGTATAGGGAGAGCCGATGGCCTAGTGGAATTATTGCTAGACTATTCATCAAGAAACTCAGCTAATGTTCTGGGGACCTGGGTTCGAATCCCGCCACGGCAGATGGAGTTTGAATTCAATTTTTAAAAATCTGGAATTAAGAACCTACTGATGACCAGGAAACCATTGTCGATTGTCGGAAAAATCCATCTGGTTCACTAATGTCCTTTAGGGAAGGAAATCTGCCATCCTTACCTGATCTAGCCTACATGTGATTCCACCATCCTTACCTGATCTAGACTACATGTGATTCCAGAGCCACGGCAATGTGGTTGCCTCTCAGTTGCCCTAGGGATGGGCAAGAAATGTTGACCAGCCTGCGACACCATGTCCCACAAATTAATAAAAAAAAATTATTGTTAAACATAAAGTAAAGCCACTACACCATGGCATACATACAAGTGATGTGGAGATGCTGGCGTTGGACTGGGGTGAACACAGTAAGAAGTCTCACAACACCAGGTTAAAGTCCAACAGGTTTATTATGGTATTTGCTACCAAATAAACCTGTTGGACTTTAACCCTGGTGTTGTTAAACTTCTTACTGTAATACATACAAGTCCCAGCCGAGAAAATAGCTCTGCCGCCCCTTTCCGGTGTCTGCTTTATATAAAGACTCAGGTGAGTTCCACATGGGCAGGTAATTGCCAATTACCACAAGAACTCGTATTCAATGAGCCCCACAGAAAGATCAATTGGAGATACCCCATGGAACTCACGGGGGTTATCACACTACTTCAGTAAATACATCAAATTCCCTTAACTTGCATCAAGTTAACAAGCTATTGATGCAAGCTGTGCATTATGGTGAAGAGATCCTATCGCCAAGGAATGCATTCCAAAATCCTGAGGGGTTTCGACAGAATAGATATGGGGACACTGTTCCCATTGGCAGAAGGATGGCGAGCCAGGGGCCACGATTTAAAGTAGGTGGCAAAATAACCAGTGGCAACGTGAGGAAAAACCTTTTCATGCAGAGAGGAGCAGGCTTGAAGGGCCGAATGGCCTACTCCTGGCTTCATAGTTAGGGTCTGGAATCACTAACCTGAGGGATTTAGGGGAAGTAGATTCAATTGGGACTCTGGAAGAGAATTGGATAAGTACCTTAAGAGAAGACAATTTTCAAGGCGAAGGAGAAAGTGGGGGGAGAGTGGGACCAGCCACATTGCACTTGTAGAGAGCAAACATAGACATGGGGGCTGAATGGCCTCTTGTGTTATAGCTATTCATTGATTCTATGAAAATTAAGAGTAAAAATGGAAGCCAGATAGCAAGAGAGTTGTGGAATAAGATATCAGAAAGGCCTTTTGTAGATTCGATAGGAAATGGAATGTAGCAAGACGTGGTGTTGATGGGGATGATCTATCAAAAAACAAAGAGTGCTTGATGTTTTAGACGTTCCTATGTACCCTACAGTTAAGGACTATAAGCTTGTTTTGGGTTATTTGAAGTCTAGAGAATTGGGGAATTTTCAACTGAAGATCTCACCCCAGGTGAAAGTTGTTGGGTTCCCCTGATCGTGCCGGCTGCACAGGAAACCTTTGGGCTGAGTGTTACTGCAGGCGTCAGGTCAGGCTCCTGTCATTGGAGCAAAGAGCAGCTCCTGAACCCGCACTTTCTGACGATGGGACTGGTTCATTCATTTTACTGCAGGCAGCCTCATAACTGGCCATGTGCATGCTCACCACCCAATTAAAGACAATGGGAGAGATCTTACCAACAAAATTCCTAAATCCCAAATGAGCATGAAAACAGGAAAGTTTCAGATCTGTTTTTTCGGTGAGGCCACAAGTTCAACCTTATGCCACTCTGTGAAAAAAAAAAGCTAAATCTGTTTCCCATCAGCAGGGAGAGGAGTCGGGGCTTAAGTCACCAGAAAGCCAATAGCTCACAGTAGAGAGCACAATCGCACATGTGCAGATCTCTCTTTTCTTTCAGTCCCCTTCCCCCCTGAAAGTGCCCGCCTCCCCACGATCGCTGGCCTCCCCAGCTGATTGGCCCCACACCCACCTCTGGTCAATTGCACTCCAAACACCCCACCCCAGTCGATGCCCTCCCCCGGCTCAGCCGATCATCAGTTGCAGAGTGCGCAGCGTTCCCCCCCATTTAATCCCCGTTGCAGAGTGTGCAGCTTCCCCCTACCCGCCTCCCCTTAGGCCATGCCTCCTCAGGTCCTGCCCGCTTGGCACTGCCCAGAGCTTGGTGGGCACTGTCAGTGCAACAGCCTGGCAGTGACAGGGTGCGTGGTGGGCAGTGCCAGGGTGCCAGGCCAGCATTGCCAGGCTGGCACTGGCCAAGGGGCACTGTCCCCCTGCCCCTGACCTCCGGGGGGGGGAGGGGGCCTCAATGGTCTCTGGTACTACCAGTGAGGCCATTATGACTGGTCTCCGTTGATGGGGACCATATGTGATCCTCACCAGTGAGGACATTCACCAGCGAGGCTGCAAAGGCAAGTGATCCCGGATGATTTAAATGAATTTAAATATTATTATCAGCCCACGCTAGATATCCAGTGCAGTAAGATCATGATAGGTGAGAAATCGGGTGCGAATCAACTGCTGGGACAAGAAGGTAAAATCACTCTCTATGGGCGGGCCCCCGATGCTGCCTTTCCAATCAGAGGGCTGGGAGCCCTGAAGATTCACTAGCACCAACAGGAAGGGTGGGTGCTGCTGGGACAGGTCAGAAAAGCTCGGGGGCACTGCCAGGTGAGTACATTTAAAATAAACAATTCAGAAGACTGAGGATGGATGGGAAACCCTTCTGTTAGGGGCGGGGGTAAGGCCAGATCAATGGATTACCGCAAGTGTCTGTCTTACCCACGGATACCTCCTTCGGCCATGGACCCGCTGGGTTCTCTGGGCTGTCATGAGGAGTCCACCTCCGTACAGCAGAGGGCACTCTCGCTCTTGACAGACAGCTCCATTAAATGGCTCATTTTAGGGCCATCAATTATGCCAGTTGGCTGCCCACCTACTTGGAGTGGGCGGCAGATCCATCTTGCAGCCCATTACCGGGGAAATCTCCCTGGCAGCGGGGCAGTATCAGGGAACCATCCAGATGTGCCACCTCTCTATTTTACCAACCCCTTATCCTGCCCACCTCCTAGGCTGCCAGCCTACCAGAGGCTGATAAAATACTGGTTTGATGATTGCTGGACTGACTCTGTGGGGTCCACTTTTCAGTTGGCCTTTCAGTTGACTGGCCCAAAACTACAGCTGCAACTCCTTCACTTTACTGCCTCATGACATTAGTTCAGTTGCCATTGAACTAATGTGCTCTGACGAAGGGTCATCCTCTCCCCACAGATGCTATCAGACCTGCTGAGATTTTCCAGCATTTTCTGTTTATGTTGCCATTGAACGTATCCCTATTTGGAGTGAGTGAATGGGTGGAAGGGCGGGAGCTGGTATTGAAGAGTTAAGCATTATTCTGCTCTGTTCTTGCCATCACGCTTTGAGCGCTCGATGTAAACCATCCACTAATTGAATGGGACAATTGGACAGTAAATTGCTGGTTCCAAACGCCCTTTTCTTTTCTGTTCTGCCAAGCTGAGGAGAGTCGGTGTGTTTACACAAACAGGAATGGATTTTGATGAGAACTCAAAGCAGCAGCAGGATGAGAATCAGAGAGCTGCCAAATCTCTGTATACAACAGCTGTGGTTTTACTCCGAGCAGCAGCCTCTCCCATGGTGCACCCCGGCTTCCTCTCAGGGGGATTAGAATTTTATATTTAACAACCGGGCCTGTTGTTCGGCTCTGTATACTAATTGTGGTGACCCTCCATCCTGCTTATTGACAGAACAAAGGCAACAGTTAGAGCTGTTGTAAGTTTTGAAGAGAGGGAATATGGTCAGTGTTGCTGAGCAACAGAATCACGCACATATTGCTGTCAGGATGTGCAGACAGAAAAGCTCTCCTGCTCCTTCCTGCCTCCAACTGCTTGCTTCATCTTCTGCTGTATTCTGCCTCTCTTGTTCATTCGTCTGTCTTGCTCTTTGGCTGTTCTTCCTCTCTCCCTCTCTCTCTGTCTGTTTATGTACCTGTCTGCCTAGCACACACACAAAGTTCACCCACCCACATCTCCCTCTCTCTCTCTCCCTGTTTTCCTCCATCCCTTTCTCCACAGGGTCACACTCCTTCCTTCCTTTCTGGGTCTCTGCCTCTGTCTCTCGATCCGTCTCTCTGCCTCTGTCTCTCGATCCGTCTCTCTGCCTCTGTCTCTCGATCCGTCTCTCTGCCTCTGTCTCTGTCAGGCAATCTGCTTCCCCGTTTCTCTCTTTTATCGCTGTCTCGCGTGGTCTTCCTCTCCCTCCTTGTCTGTCAGTCTCAATTCTTTTCAGTGTATATGGTAATAACTGTGCCTGCAGGCTGTAAAAATCTGTTTTGAATGAAAATGTCATCATTAACATTCCCCGTGTTTAAAGAAAAGCTTCAGTTGCATTTCTCAATCCCACAGATATTGCTGGTATGACATTGTCTGCGGTGAAACTTGTCCACAATGATAAAAGAACCAAATGGCAAATTGGGAAAGAGTATTTTATGACATGAAACTGCCCCAGTGCTGGGCTACATCAGACTTAGATATTGACTAAAGTGGAGCTGTGCTCCTCAGGGACCGAGCAGCTATTCTTAAAACCCAAAGCTCCGAAATTCCCCCCTAAACATCGCCGCCTGTAGCTTTCCTTCTCTTAACGATGCTCCCAAATACCTACCTCATTGACCAAAGCTTTGGCCGATCACCTGTCCTGTGTCTCCTGAGATGACTTGGAATCAGACTGATAAAAGCAAAATACTGGATGCTGGAATCTGAAACAAAAACAGAAAATGCTGTAAAATCTCCACAGATGCTGTCAGACTTGAAATGGATAGAATCATAGAATCCTACAGTGCAGAAGAAGGCACTGCTACCTCACTACGCCAGGGACCCGGGTTTGAATCCCGGCTTGGGTCACTGCCTGTGTGGAGTCTGCACATTCTCCCTGTATCTGCACGGGTTTCTTCCGGGTGCTCCGGTTTCCTCCCACAGTCCAAAGATGTGCGGGTTAGGTGGATTGGCCATGCTAAATTGCCCCTCAGTGCCAGGGGGATGAGCTACGGTAAATGCATGGGGTTATGGGGATAGGACCTGGGTGGGATTGTGGTCGGTGCAGTCTTGGTGGACCGAATGGCCTTGTAGAATCATAGAATCCTAAAGCGCAGAAGGAGGTCATTCAGCCCATCAAGTCAGGAATTGAACCCACAATTGTGGGTCCCTGATGTTGTGAGGTAGCAGTGCCTCCTTCTGCACTGGAGGATTCTATGATTCTATCCATTTCAAGTCTGACAGTATCCATGGCGAGGGAATAGAGCCAATGTTTTGAGTCTGAAGCTTTGAAACTTTGGCGTTATTCTCTCTCCACTGACGCTGTCAGACCAGTTGAGATTTTCCAGCATTTTCTGTTTTGATATCAGACTGAGTTAGCTCAAACTCCTGTGAAGTGCCTTTGGGATGTTTTACGATGTTAAAGATGTTCCATAAACACAAGTTATTGCTATTCTTAAGAGAAAATACCAAACGTCTTCTGAGGGGATTAGTTCGCAGAAGCCCAGTCCTTTGTCACTCTTGATACTACCACAGTAATACTTTCACAGACAATGTACCTTTGATGAGTCCTCTGTCCCTTATCCTGCGTCACTCAAATAAACAAAGTCGAATATTCCGAAACATGAGTCTGCCTCATATTCTGTTTTGTGTCTGAGTAACGAATTATGTGATTGGGTATTGGCCCTTTCTCTTGAGCCAACTTCCTGTGAGGCGTTTACCAGCTGGTGCTCAAGTTTCCCAGGCAGCTTTTCTGACGAGGTCCTTCTCTCCTAAGCTTAGGCACTGGTGGGTGGAAAATGGTTTCCCACAAATGACGACCTAGGCAGAGACTTTTAAACAGAATTGGTTAAAAAGGATGGAGGTGAATGGATACTGAGGGGAAATGAGATTAGAATAGAAAGCATAGAACAGGCCAAATGGCCTGCGCCTGTGCCATAATTACATTGGTTTGTATGCTGCCAATTGTAAAGCTATGGGCAATAGGCCCATTTTTTATTATACCCTCTAATAACTGTCCTGTTGCCAGATGCTGATCCTCGAAATGCTCAAGGAGGCCTCCACACGCACTCAGAATTTCACTTCTTCATTTGGAAAAAAACAGGGGGAGTTGAGCAGGTTGAGAAAAAAATTGTCAAAGAAAAGATTTTAAGTAAAAATCATTATCGTCTGCTTTTCCGACAGGGAAGAACATTGCCCTGTTTTCTCAATTAGCATTTCGAAAACCTCTTCCTCCCACGTACATCAGCCAAAAGCTAACAAGCGAGGGTCAAAGCTCAGCAGCAGGAAATCAGGAGGCAGCAACTCATGTCTTTACCATATAGCATGAGGATTAAAGGTTAAAATTTGGCTTCCAGGCTTATCTTGATGATTGTTGTTGGAAGTTTTCATTGGCCAACTCAACTTCCTCTTGAGGTCTATGGCGCAGGTGCTCAGTGCTGGGAGCATGGGACAGAATGAGAACTCTCCTCAGCCTAAAACATCTCATTCATTCAAGAATGAATTTTAGCCATGGCCAAATTGGGGAGAAAACAAAACTCAACCTCTGATTACAGGCCAGACAATCTTCTTGTTTTGTTTTATCTAGAATTATTAGCTATAATATCCAAAGATGCACAGTACATCTTTGCCAACCAATTGCCAAGGAAGGGCAATATGCACAGAATTGCCAGAGAAATTTTGGCCTTTGTGTGAGAGGAATTTTCTTATCCTTGAAAGAAATTCTGCCTCCATTAAAGCACGGTGGCACAGTGGTTAGCACTGCTGCCTCACATCGCCAGGGACCCGGGTTCGATTCCCAGCTTGGGTCACTGTCTGTGTGGAGTTTGCACATTCTCCCCGTGTCTGCATGGGTTTCCTCGGGTGCTGCAGTTTCCTCCCACAGTCCAAAGATGTGCAGGTTAGGTGGATTGGCCATGCTAAATTGCCCCTTAATGTCAGGGGGACTAGCATAGGGTAAATGCATGGGGTTATGGGGATAGGGCCTGGGTGGGATTGTGGTCGGTGCAGACTCGATGGGCCGAATGGTCTCTTTCTGCACTGTAGGGATTCTAAGGCCCACCAGAGGCTATCCATGAAGAGTGGTTTTGTTCCATCCAAAAGTGCAAATTAAGTTTAAGTTTATTTATTAGTGTCACAAGTAGACTTATATTAACACTACAATGAAGTTACTGTGAAAATCCCCTAGTTGCCACACTCTGGTGCCAGTTTGGGTACACTGAGGGAGAATTTAGCATGGCCAATGCACCTAACCAGCACGTCTTTCAGACTGTGGGAGGAAACCGGAGCACCTGGAGGAAACCCATACAGACACGGGGAGAACGTGCAGACTCCACACAGACAGCGACCTGAGCCGGGAATCAAACCCAGGTCCCTGGCGCTGTGGGGCAGCAGTGCTAACCACTGTGCCACCGTGCCACCCCACAATAATTAAAGGATGATAGGGACAGAGCAGAGGAAGTGGGACAAATCGCTAAACCTTTCAAAGAGTCAGCCCAAGCATGATGGGTCAAATGGCCTCCTTCTGTGCTGTAAGATTCTATGAACTACAGCAGAGTCCTGTGCTCCAAGAAGATCATGTCCCATGTAGGAAACCTGGTGACACCCCCACTCCTATAATAAAAATGTAGACAAGCCATGTTGAACTGTTCTGGTGCTGTGATGAAAAACGAGTCTCATCAAATTTCACAGCAGAGGAAAACCATTCCAATTGACATTTTTATGCATTTCTTTTTCTATCTTTGATGATCAGTTTAAATGAGCTTTACTGCAAATTGAATCCATATTCCTCCTCTGCGACTGGAGGAGGCATGGGAGGATTGTTTGTGCTTTATTTTGGCTTGTGACCATAAACAATCCCTCAGTCATCAGTGCAACATCGCAAGTCCTTCTGACTTTTTTTATCTTTCTCTATAAAGCCACTCTAGCTGGTTACACAACAGATAGAAGGAATCAGAGTCTGACCATCTGTTGGATGACCTGGTGAGGTATTAATATTCCAGTATGTCAATTGATACTTTTTTGTTCTGTTGAATGGCCAATTAAGTCAAATGCGTTTTAGAACAAATGAGCCATAAATGACTTGATCTTCCAACTTCCATTGGATGGACAATGCTAATACTCCAAGGTGTGGTCCCTAAAGCTGCAGATATTTTCTGTGTCATTAAATATTGGCACAATTGACAGGTTTATTTGATTCACATCCAAGTGTATTGGGGTCTATCTTCAGGAGATAAACCTCAGGGAGTTCACCAGTTCCTCTGAGGCCATCAAGGTAAGAGACACAATGGAAGAGGAGATAGAGATTCATGTCTGGTCAATGTTAAAAGGATTTGCCACATGGAGTTATACAGCATTGAAGGTGGCCATTCAGCCCCTCATGCTTTTACTGACTCTTGGAAAGAACTATTCAATTAGTTCCTTCCCCTGCTCTTTGTGCATGGTTCTCCATTTGATTTCTTTTCAAGTATATGACCAACTTGTTCTTTGAAAGTTAATGTTTAATTTGCTTCTGCAGTATTCCAAATGTGGCCTAACCAACGTTTTATACTTGTATAAAACGTTGTTTGGGCCACATTTAGAATATTTGTGTCCAATTCTGGTCACCATACCGCCAGGAGGACATAGAGGCTTTGGAGAGAGTACAGAAAAGGTTTACCAGGATGTCGCCTGGTATGGAGCGTATTAGCTTTGAGGAGTGATTGAATAAACTGGGATTGTTCTCCCTGGAAAGACGGAGGCTGAGGGGCTGGAAATTTATAAAATTATGAGAAGTATAGATAGGGTGAACAGTTAAAAGCTTTTTCCCAGGGAAGAAATGACAATTACAAGGGGGCACAAGTTCAAGATAAGGGGGGAAAGGTTCAGTAGAGATGTTCGGGGGAAGTTTTTTACAGAGGGTAGTGGGGGCCTGGAATGCACTGCCAAGTGATATGGTTGAGGCAGTTATGTTAGCCACACTTAAGACTTATCATGATAGGCATATGAACAAATGGGAAATAGAGGGATATAAGCGGTTGGTTTAGATAGGTAAATGTGATCGGCGCAGGCTTGGAGGGTCGAAGAGCCTGTTCCTGTGCTGTACTGTTCTTTGTTCTTTGTAATCCTATAACCCCTACAGTACAGAAGGAGGCCATTTGGCCCATCGAGCTTGCACCAACAATATTCCCACCTAGGCCCTATCCCCATAACCCCACGTATTTACTCTGCTAATCCCCCTGACACTAAGGGACAATTTAGCACCGCCAATTCACTTAACCTGCGCATCTTTGGAGGGTGGGAGGAAACTGGAACACTCAGAGGAAATCCACGCAGACACGGGAGAACTTGCAAACTCCACACAGTCACCCGAGGCCGGAATTGAACCCGGGTCCCTGGCGCTGTGACGCAGACAATGCTTTCAGATAATGTATTCCAGATCATCACAACTCGCTATGTAAAAGACAAACCTCCTCACCTTCCCTCAGTTTTTATTTTGCTAAATACTGACCCGCTCTGTAGTGGAAAGAGATCTTCCTTAATCTCAACCCCTCATAATTTTGAACATTTCCATGAAATCGCCCCTGAACTTTCTCTGTTCGAAGGAGAGTGATCCCAGCTTCTCTAGTCTCTCACTCCCCATATAGTTCTGAGAAACCTCCTCTGCATCTTTTTGAAGGCCTTGACATCCTTCCTGGAGTATGGCGTCCTCAGCTGGACACAATACTTTATAAAGATTTGGCATGCCCACTATATTGATCAATGGAATTACTGGAGAAGGCGTTCCTATTTATTGTGTATTGCATTTGAGCAGAAACAGATAAGCTCTGTGCATTCCATAGTTTATAGCCTATGCCATGGCTTGAGAATATTTATTCTATCATTTCAAAATCTAAGAGATCATGGAAGTATTTTTGCCATGGGGAGTGCAGAGCCATATGGGGGCAGTCAATCAGATCTTGCACTTGGGACTGGCCACTGTGTGACAAAGCCCATGGCCCTGACATTTGGGCTTGTCTGGTCCTGGCCAAAATTAATGTCAGGTGAGCCCTTACAAATAGCGCATCTGTCACCTTCCATATGCACTTATGTGCAGCAGACTGGGAGATGCAGCAAAGAACACAGGTGCAGTCCTGAAACAAGCCACTGGCATAAAGGTTCAGCGCAGCTGTAACTCCCAGGGCCACAGATGATGGGTGGATCCCAGTCCTCCATGATCTGGCACAGATGGTCCACCATCCCTCGGGATAGATGCAGTCTTCTCCGGCACTGGATCTCTTGACACCTAGAGGTGTGATGCAGTCCTCCAGTAGACCCATGGGCGGTGGTGTGTCCTCTGAGCCACCTCCATGTGTGGCCCTCCCTCCAGTACTTCAGCAGCCCCTGCCATCCCCTCCTCTGCAGAGCACTGCTCCTGCCCGCCGGCAGCTGAATGTTGACATTATTGCTGCTGCTCTACAGCAATCAATAGCACTGCCAATCCAACTGGCTCCATCATCCTCTCGATCTAAAAACTACAAGAAGATAAACTGAAATGTGAGCATTGGGGGGTCGTGACTATGCCCTGAGGCTTAGCCCCTTCAGGATTTGGGACATCCACCCACATACATTCCCCTATATGAGTACCTTTCCAATGAGGCTCATTCACCCCTCTCTCCACACTTGCCTCTCTCAACTCCACTTGACAGATGCGCTTCCACCCTGATGAGCCTCAGTGGCCTGCGTGACCCCCCCCCCCCCCCCAAAGGTGCGACTGAGGGCACATGAGGGCATTCACTTGACCCAAATACTGAGTTCCCGGAGGTACAAAACATTGCCACCTGTCATATCCTGTTACAGCTGACCGATGAGTTCAGTTACCTTTGCGCCTTGCAATAGGGCAACATCTGTGTCAACTCTCTGTTATGAAGAAGTATGTGTAAGCCATGGAGGTCAATGCCTGGGGGCTCAGCTCCCAAAGGGTTAACTTTTGGATGCCAATCCCTGGCACAGTCATACATTGCAATACTGACTCAATTGGCATAATTGACTTGTGAAGGATGGGTGAGGGATCTGATTAGGGAACTGACTTCCCCCTGTAGCAGACAAGGCATACATGGTTCATTTTTTGGGTGGCACAGTAACACAGTGGTTAGCACTGCTGCCTCACAGTCCCAGGGTCCCGGGTTCCATTCCCGGCTTGGGTCACTGTCGGTGTGGAGTTTGCATGTTCTCCCCGTGTCTGCGTGGGTTTCCTCCAGGTGCTCCTTTGAGCAACGATGCCACTGAGGGCGATTTCCTCCCATAATCCAAAGATGTGAGGGTTAGGTCGATTGTCCATGCTAAATTGCCCCCAGTGTCAGGGTAGCTAGAGTAAATGCATTGGGTTATGGGGATAGGGTCTGGGTGGGATTGTGGTCATTACAGACTCGATGGGCCGATTGGCGGGATTCTATGACTCATGTCAAGATTGCAATTCATAGTCAGCTTCATCCTTAGATTTCAACTTCTTTTCACACATTACTGATCAAACAAGTCTTCTATCTTGAGAACCCAGCCACCTTGGGTAACATCCCTGATAGCCTGGCCTCCAGGACCAGTGCCATTCCTCTTCCACACGGCCCGCGCCTTGAGGCTGCACTTTGCTGCCTGAGCGTGGGGCTTCATTTTGACTGCACTTGTTGCCCCCCCACCCCTTGTGAGGGTCCTTTTGTCCTCATGGAGCTACCTACCACCCCATATCAGAGTTCCCCACACTGCTCAAGCAAACTGGCTTCTCACAGGACCCCATCTGGGGACCTCACAGTCGCCTTCTGTACTGACCCTGTGATGTTTACCCTTCCTACCCTCTCTAGAAGGGCAATGCCACTGAGGGAAGATTGATTAAACCAGCAAGGGGGACTCGAGAAGCACTCCAGGCACCAGACACCTTGGAGACCTACAGCTAGCAGCAATGGAAGTCTGCTGAGCCCTAGAATCATAGAATCCTACAGTGCAGAAGGAGGCCATTTGGCCCATCGAGTCTGCACTGACCGCAATGCCACCCAGGCCCTATCCCCATAGCCCCATGCATTTACCCAAATGCTGAGACTCAACCCCTCCCCCCCCTCCCCCCACCTCCACCGATAATCATTTAGTCACTTCCCCCAAATCCTCTCTTGTGCCCATTCTCTGGCATGGCATCACACCAGCACGCAATGAATATTCAGAGAGGGCAGAAATCCCAGCCTTCAACATGTCATTGATGAAGACGAACATCTCGCCAAGGCCAACCCCACACCC
Organism: Mustelus asterias; assembly: GCF_964213995.1. Classification (NCBI taxonomy): domain Eukaryota; kingdom Metazoa; phylum Chordata; class Chondrichthyes; order Carcharhiniformes; family Triakidae; genus Mustelus; species Mustelus asterias. The sequence continues at coordinate 101,630,513 of NC_135813.1, forward strand.
CCACTTCTTGCCTTCAAACAACCACGCAACCTCAAACAGACCATTGTCCGCAGCAAACTACCCAGCCTTCAGGAGAACAGTGATCACGACACCACACAACCCTGCCACAGCAACCTCTGCAAGACGTGCCGGATCATCGACACGGATGCCATCATCTCACGTGAGAACACCATCTACCAGGTACACGGTACCTACTCTTGCAACTCGGCCAACGTTGTCTACCTGATACGCTGCAGGAAAGGATGTCCCGAGGCATGATACATTGGGGAAACCATGCAGACGCTGCGACAACGGATGAATGAACCCCGCTCGACAATCACCAGGCAAGACTGTTCTCTTCCTGTGGGGAAGCACTTCAGCAGTCATGGGCATTCAGCCTTGGATCTTCAGGTAAACGTTCTCCAAGGCGGCCTTCACGACACACGACAGCGCAGAGTCGCTGAGCAGAAACTGATAGCCAAGTTCCGCACACATGAGGACAGCCTAAACCGGGATGTTGGATTTATGTCATATTATCAGTAACCCCCACAGCTTTCCCCCTGATCTTGCAGAATCTCACTAGTTGTTCTGTCTGGAGACAATACACATCTCTTTAACCTGTGTTGAATGCTCCCTCCACCCAGATTGTCTGTACCTTTAAGACCTGGCTGGCTGTAGAGATTTGCATTCTAATTAGTATTCTGTAACTTGATTTCTGTGTCTGTACACTGTTTGAGATCAGATATCCACTCCATCTGACGAAGGAGCTGTGCTCCGAAAGCTTATGGTATTTGCTACCAAATAAACCTGTTGGACTTTAATCTGGTGTTGTGAGACTTCTTACTGTGCTTACCCCAGTCCAATGCCGGCATCTCCACATCATGAATCTGAATCCCGCAGGGGTCTGTGCAGAGGCCTCAACCTTTTACAATTTAAATCAGTGGCTCAGATGCGGGGAGCGAAAGCGGGCTAATTAAATTTGCAGATGACACAAAAGCAGGTAGGAAAGTATATTGTGAAGAAGACATAAGGGACAGGATTTTGCGGCTGCGCTCTCCCCAAAACTGGAAAATCCCGCCCGAGGTCATCGGACCTTTGCACGGTCCGCCCCGCGCACGCTAGAATTCCCATGGGAAAATTCTGCCCAAGGAGTTTGCAGGTTTATACAGAAATGTTCAGCGAGTAGACAAAAATCTGGCAGACGGAGTATAATTTGGGAAAATATGAAGTTGTTCACTTTGGCAGGAAGAATAAAAAAGTAGAGGATTCCTTAAACGGAGAATTCCAAGGTGGAGAGGGATCGAGTTATTCTGGTGCATGAGGCACAATAAGTTAATATCCTGGTGTAGCCTGCAATCAAGAAGGCTGATGGAATGCTATCCTCTATTACGAAAGGAACTGAACCAAAAATTAGGTATATTATGCTTCAGTTGTACAGGACATTGGTGAGAACACATCTCAAATACAATGTGCAATTTTGGTCTCCTTATTTAAGGAAGGATGTAAATGTGTTGGAGGTGGTTCAGAGGAAGTTTGCTCAATTGATACATGGAATCATAGAACTCCAACAGTGTAGAAGGAGGCCATTTGGCACATCGAGTTTGCACTGACCACAATCCCCACCCAGGCCCTATCACCGTAACCCCATGCATTTACCCTAGTTAGTCCCCCTGACACTAAGGGGCACTTCAGCATCGCCAATCCACCTAACCCGCATATCTTTGTACTGTGGGAGGAAACCGGAGCACCCGGAGGAAACCAACGCAGACACAGGGAGAATGGGCAAACTCCACACAAATGGTGACCCAAGCCGGGAATCGAACCCAGGCTCCCTGGCCCTATGGGGCAGCAGTGTTAACCACTGTGCTGCCCATGGAATGAGTGCATTGTCTTATGAGGATAGGTTGGACAGGCTGGGCTTGTTTCCACAGGAGTTTAGAAGAGGGAGGAGTGGCTTGATTGACATATATAAGATCCTGAATGGTCTTGACATGTTGGATGTGGAAAGGACATTTCCCCTTGTGGGTGAGTCCAGAATTATGATGTGGAGTTGCCGGCGTTTAACTGGGGTAGGCACAGTAAGTAGTCTCACAACACCAGGTTAAAGTTCAACAGGTTTATTTGGTAGTACAAGCTTTCGGAGCACTGCCCCTTCATCAGGTGAGTCCTTGATGGCACCTGATGAAGGGGCAGTACTCCGAAAGCTCATGCTACCAAACAGTCCAGAATTAGGGAGTCACCCTTTTAGGACAGACATGAAGAGAATTTATTTTTCTCTCAGAGGGTAGTGCAACTTTGGAACTCTCTCCCCTGCCCTCTAACCCATCCCTGACCTTCCCTTTGACTCCACCTAACCCTTTTCAACATCACAAATCCCATTCCATTTCTATGTCTCTACAGGTCTGAAGAGGAGTAATATTTGACTCAAAAAACATTAACTCTGTTTCTCCACAGATGCTGCCAGAGCAGCTGAATCTTTCCAACATTTTCAGTTTTTATCTTGATGGTAACTTGCCTTAGCTTCGATGTATTACATTATAAAGTCCTTTGGATGGACAAAAGTCTCTATCATCACTCACTTTGGTTAGTTATGTCCATTGTTTCCCAATGAGGAGTCACTGCTGTGGTTTGGTGCAATGCCAACCCTCGGAACAGAACCAACATTCTCCAGCTTCTACTTAAACTCTGGGAGTTGTGTTATTTGAGTTAACATAAGTGCATTGATGGAGCCTGGAGGGGTCAGCTGATAGTTTACTATCAGCAAACTGTCCCCGCAGAAAGAGCCCAATTCACTGCTAATATTTTGTTTGAACAAATGCCATCTGTAATCTGTGTGCACACAAAGACCAAAGGGGATTCTAGTATTTAAAGCCTGTCTCGGACATTTCCCAGGACATTCTTGTGTAACCTGGAGTGTTGTGTGCAGTTTTGGTGTCCTTATCTGAGGGAGGATGTCCTTGCTACAGAGGGAGTGCAGCGAACGTTTACCAGGCTGATTCCTGGAATCACAGGTCTGTCTCATGAGGAGAAATTAAGTGGGTTAGGATTATATTCATTGGAGTTTAGAAGAGTGAGAGGGGATCTCATAGAAACTTATAAAATTGTAATAGGGTTAGGCAGGGTAGATTCAGAAGGAAAGTTTCCGATAGTGAGGGAGTCTAGAACTAGATTCCGGGGGTTAGCGAAATCGTACGAACCTCGGGAGGACATGCTGGTAAAATTCCGCCCTCAATTTGAGATAGCTTAAGGATAAGGGGTAAACCTTTTTAGGACTGAGATGAAGAGAAATTTCTTCACCCAGTGAGTGGTGAATGTGTGGAATTCACCACCACAGAAAGTAGTTGAGGCCAAAATGTTGTGTAGTTTCAAGAATAAATTAGATATATCTCTTGGGGTTAAAGGGATTAAGGATATGGGAGGAAGGCAGGATCAGGATATTGAATTTGATGATCAACTGTGATCAAAATGAATGGCGGAGCACTCTCGAAGGGCCGAATGGCCTCCTCCTGCTTTTAGTTTCTATGTCTATATTTCTGTGTAATTTGTTAGTAATTGTAAGGTTCATTATTTTTAGCAAGGTTTACTAGCTGTGGAAAAGGTTATTGATGTGGAGATGCCGGTGTTGGACTGGGGTAAACATAGTAAGGAGTCTAACAACACCAGGTTAAAGTCCAACAGGTTTATTTGGTAGCAAACGCTAGGTGTGTATTGTCTCCAGACAGGACAGCCAGTGAGACTCTGCAGGTCCAGGCAAGCTGTGGGGATTACAGATAGTGTGACATGAACCCAATAGCCCGGTTTAGGCCGTCCTCATGTGTGCGGAGCTTGGCTATCAGTTTCTGCTCAGCGACTCTGCGCCATCGTGTGTCGTGAAGGCCGCCTTGGAGAACGCTTACCCGAATATCAGAGGCCGAAAGCCAGCGACCGCTGAAGTGCTCCCCAACAGGAAGAGAACAGTCTTGCCTGGTGATTGTCGAGCGGTGTTCATTCATCCGTTGTCGCAGCGTCTGCATGGTTTCCCCAATGTACCATGCCTCGGGACATCCTTTCCTGCAGCGTATCAGGTAGACAACGTTGGCCAGTTGCAAGAGTATGTACCGTGAGGTAGACAACGTTGGCCGAGTTGCAAGAGTATGTACCATGGCGTTTGCTACCAAATAAACCTGTTGGACTTTAACCTGATGCTGTTAGACTCCTTACTGTGAAAAGGTTATTGGCAGTAACAATATGAAAAATGCACTAATTAACATGTAATCAAGATGACAGTGCAGGTAATGTGTTGCAATGCTGAATGTGGGAGCTCCTGGACGCCACTGTGATCAAGGGCAAATACATCTGCAGTGAGTATCTGCAGCTTGAGGAGCTTTGGCTCAGTCAATGATCTGGATCCAAACTGCAGGCCACGCGGCACACCAGGAAGTGGGAAGTTATCATGACACTTTGTATCAGGAGGTAAACAAATCCTTTAGGATAGGGCCGCCTTCTGATTGGATCAGTGATCAGAGGCAGGAGGGTGTGACTGTGCGCGAGGCAGGATTGAGGAGCCAGAAGTTAGAGGTGGAGGAGTCTCAGCCTTTGCAATTGTCCCAAATGTTTGCTGGTAAGGAAGAAAGTTGGGGGGCCAAAGTGTGGATGAGTGTACAAATCATGGCACCATGATACAGGAGGCTATCCAAGTGGGCAGAGTAAATAGGAATATAATGGTTTTAGGGAGCAGTATAGTCAGGGGGTGTGGTGCACTTCTCTGCAGAGTTGAGTCCAGAAGGCTGTGTCGCCTGTCCGGTTCGGGACATCTACTCGAGGAGGAAGTGAAAATTGCAGGGAGAGGGGGAAAGACTAGTGGTTGTGTTCCACATAGGTACCAACGATGTAGGTAGGATTAGGGAAGAGGGCATGAGAAGCTAGAAGTTAAGTTAAACAGCAGAACTTCAAAGGTAATGGCTGGAATTTTCCGGCCGTTCTCATCGGCAGGATTCTCTGGTGCTGCTGCAGTGAATGGAGATTTGGCTGAGCCCCGAATTCTCTGTCCTCGCCGCAGCGATGACAAGATATGAACAGCTGGAGGATTCCGGCTAATACCTCGGGATTATTATCTGAGCCATGAGCAAATTAATGTAGACTAAATAAGATTGACGTGGGAGAAATTAGTTCCGATTCATGGGGCACTGGCATCTGGGAGGCAGTGGTGTAGTTAAATTACCACTGGACAAGTAATTCAAAGATCCAGGGTAATGCTCTGGGGACTCAGGTTCAAATCCCACAACAGCAGATGGTGAAATTTGAATTGAATAAAAATCTGGAATTAAAAGTCTACTGATGACAATGAAAGCATTTGTAGATTGTCATAAAACCCATCTGGTTCACTAATGTCCTTTCGGGAAAGAAATCTGCCATCCTTTCCTGATCTGGCCTACATGCGACTCCAGATCCAAAGCAATGTGGTAGAGAGGGCTTTAAACTAAATAGTGAAGGCAAGGCATTAAAATGTGGGAAGATGTGATCAATTAAACAGACAAGATGTGATAACAGAGCTTGGCAGCAATTAGAGAAGTGAAACCAGACAGAGTGTGGCAAGCACAAAGGGACAACACATACAAATTTAAGAGTGTACCAATAGATAAAGCAAGTGATTGTAAAAAAGGTCGGGACCTGACTATTCAGGGGGACATGACATTTCAAAATGACAGTACAGTGTAAGGATGTGCAGGCAGAGTAAAGATGGGTGTGGAACTGGAGAACAATATCACCCACATCGTGATGTAAAGCTTCATATGATAGCAGACTGTATGTGTAGTCGAGTCTGGAAGGAGCCGGAATGGAGACAACACCCATGCAGGGCTGTACACTTGGGATTTTGCAGATGTATATCATAGTATCATAGATTGATCATAAAATCATAGAATCCTACAGTATAGAGGAAGGCCATTCGGCCCATCGAGTCTGCACCAACCACAATCCCACCCAGGCTCTATCCCCATAACCCCATGCATTTACCCTAGCTGGTCCCCCTGACACTAAGGGGCAATTTAGCATGACCAATCCACCTAACCCGCACATCTTTGGACTGTGGGAGGAAACTGGGGCACCCGGAGGAAACAAACGCAGACACGGGGAGAATGTGCAAACTCCACACAGACAGTGACCAAAGCTAGGAATCGATCACAGGTCCCTAGAGCTGTCAGGCAGCAGTGCTAACCACTGTGCCACCGTGCCGCCTATGTATGGGTTACCAATAAGCGATTTATGTTCAACCATACAAGCCTCCAGACCTCTTAGTGAGACACCAAACATTACAATGAACTGGAGGCAAGGAATGGTGTTTGAGTGACTCCGTTAATTAAGAATTATATCGGTCCAATAGACATGGATGACCTTAGCTCTAAAGGTCAAGTTGTGGAATCAATTTGGGTATAGATAATAGTAAAGGTAGAAAGTCACTTGTGGGAGTAATTCGCAGACCCCTGACAGTAGCCACACAGTAGGATGGGATATACAGGGAGAAATAATTGGGGTTTGCAATAATCGTGGGCAATTTAAATGTACATATAGATTGGGCATATCAGATTAGCAAAGATAGACCGGATGATGAGTTCAAAGAGTTCCGGACAGTTTCTTAGAGTAGCATATGCTGGAGCCAACCAGAAAGCAGGCTATTCTCGATCTGATAATGAGCAACGAGACAGGATTAATTAATCAATTCATAATAAATCAACTGCGAGGTAGCAATGATCATAACACGATTGAATGTCACATTCAGTTTGAGGAAGAGAAGGGTGGGTCTAAGACTAATGTTTCCATAAGCCCATAAGATATAGGAGCAGAATTAGGCCACTCGGCCCCTTGAGTCTGCTTCGCCATTCAATCATGGCTGATATTTTTCTCATCCCCACTCACTTGCCTTTTCCCCATAACCCCTGATCCCCTTATTAATCAAGAACCTACCTATCTCTGTCTTAAAGACACTCAATGACCTGGCCCCCACAACCTTCTGCAGGAAAGAGTTCCACAGATTCACCACTCTCTGGCTGAAGAAATTCCTCCTCATCTCTGTTCTAAAGGATCATCCCTTTAGCCTGAGGTTGTGCCCTCTGGTTCTACTTTTTCCCACTAGTGGAAACATCCTTTCCACGTCCACTCTATCCAAGGCCTCGCAGTATCCTGTAAGTTCCAATAAGATCCCTCCTCATCCTTCTAAACACCAACGAGCACAGACCCAGAGTCCTCAACCATTCCTCATACGACAAGCTCTTCATTCCAGTGATCATTCTTGTTTCGAACTTAAATAAGGGTAATTCTAAGGGTATGAAGACAAGGCTAACTGAAGTAAACAGAGAAATTAGGTTAAAAAATAAGTCAGTAAAGATGGCAGTGTCAGACATTTAAGAAGTTATTTAACAATACTCAGCAAAGATACATTCCAGTAAGAGAGATAAATTCTAGGGGAAGTACATGCCAACTGTGGCTAACTAAGGAAGTTAAAGATAGTATTGAAATGAAAGAAAAAGTGTACAATTCTACAAAGGTTACTGGCAGGTTAGAGATTGGACAGATGATAGCGTACAGCAAAGGACGATGAAAAATAAGGGCCTGATTCTCCCATTGCAAACTGCAACTTTTCTGTCGTGTCATGGTGGGAGACGTGCATCTGCGGCCTTGAACAGGGATTTGCGCGTGCGGCGGGAACATATGCACATCTCCCAGAGCCGGCGAACAGTCACTGGACAGACCACGCTGGAAACCGGCGGAAAGGCAGGTAAGTCATTTAAATCTGTTTTTAATCTGTTTTAAATATGCATATTAGATAATTATCGGGACCTTTCAGGTCCCGATCGAATCTCCTACCCCACCAGAAGTACTTCATTCCGGCGGGGTTCAGACTAGCTCCCCATGTTTGGGAAACTAGCGGGAGATGCCACCGGAATGAAGGGGGAACAATTAGGGCCTCCAGGAGGTCCGGTAGTGGGGGGGTTGGTGCCCCTGGGCATGGGCACTCAGCCAGTGCCAGCCTGTGCTTCCTGGCACTGCCCAAGGGGCAAAGTGCCCATGCCCAGGGGGCACCTTGGCACTGCTCACCAGGCATCGGGCAATGCCAAGTGGGTGGGGCCTGTTGTGGGCGGGGTCTAGGGACAATCGGTGGGGGTGAGGGGTCCTGCTGCCACTTTGCAGAATCGGTTTGGGATGGAGGGAGGGCAGCGATTGGGGCGGACTGAGGGGGTGGTCTGCGGGGGCAGGCCTGCCTCGAAGGGGGAGGTCTGATCCTGAGGGGTCAGCGGGGGGGGGGGGGGGGGGGGTGGGGTGGGGGCGGTCTGCCGGGGTGTGGGAGGTGGGGGGATTGCCACTGCCGGGGGTGGGGCCTTGACACCAGGGCACTCCGGGACAGCGGGGGTTCAGGGCTGGCCCGGGAATTGCTGTGGGGGCCGCGATCGGGCTGTGGAGGGGATTGGGGGGGCAGCACTGCGGGGGTCCCGGGCTGGCCAGCGATCGAGTGGCCAGCAAATGGGAGGTTGACAGTTTGGGACCACTGTGCATGCGCAGAGTTCCAGAACTGTCAGACTCCGGCAAGAATAGGCCACAGCCCCCTGGGTTTTTAATGAGATTCACGACTGGAACCTCTGCATTGCACAGAATGCGGAGATTCGAATGTGAAGCTGAACTGACAAAACAGTCGGGATCTCGAACAGTTTTCCGTCAGTTCAGCGCTTTTGGGAGAATCACCCCGCAAGGAGGGAGAAGTTAATAAGAGAAAGCTAGCTTAAAATATAAAAGCAGATAGTAAGGTTTTCTCTTGGCATTTAGAAAGAAAAAGAGTGAATTAAGTGAATGTTGGTCCTCCACACAGTGAATCTGGAGAATCAATAATGGAAAATAAGGAAATAGTGGATGAATTGAACAGGTATTTTGGATGTGTCTTCACTGTCGAGGAAACAACTAACATAAGCATTTAGTGGGGGAGGTAGTGGTGTAGTGGCATGGTCACTAGATTAATAATCCATGGGGTTGATCTGATCATGGCCTCAATTCCACTTTTCTGCCACTGTTCATAACTCTTGAGTCTCCTATAGAATAAGGCTGTGTTCTCAGCCCCTACTATACTCCTTATACACCTATGACTGTGTGGCCAAATTCTCCTCCAACTCGATTTTCAAGTTGGCTGATGACACCACCATAGTGGGTCAGATCTCAAACAATGATGAGACAGAGTACAGGAATGAAATAGAGAATCTGGTGAACTGGTGCGGCAACATTAATCTCTCCCTCAATGTCAACAAAACGAAGGAGATTGTCATCGACTTCAGGAAGCGTAAAGGAGAACATGCCCCTGTCTGCATCAACAGGGACGAAGTAGAAAAGGTGAGAGCTTCAAGTTTTTAGGTGTCCAGATCACCAACAACCTGTCCTGGTCCCCCCCATGCCGACACTATAGCTAAGAAAGCCCACCAATGCCTCTACTTTCTCAAAAGACAAAGGAAATTTGGCATGTCAGCTACGACTCTCACCAACTTTTACAGATGCACCATAGAAAGTATTTTTTCTGGTTGTATCACAGCTTGGTATGGCTCCTGCTCTGCCCAAGACCGCAAGGAACTACAAAAGGTCATGAATGTAGCCCAATCCATCACGCAAACCATCCTCCCATCCATTGACTCTGTCTACACTTCCCACTGCCTCGGAAAAGCAGCCAGCATAATTAAGGACCCCACGCACCCCAGACATTCTCTCTGCCAGCTTCTTCCTTCGAGAAAACGATACAAAAGTCTGAGCTCACATACCAACCGACTCAAGAACAGCTTCTTCCCTGCTGCTGTCAGACCTTTGAATGGACTTACCTTGCATTAAGTTGATCTTTCTCTCTACCCTAGCTATGACTGTAACACTACATTCTGCACTCACTCATTTCCTTCTCTACGAACGGTATGCTTTGTCAGCATAGCACGCAAGAAACAATACTTTTCACTGTATGTTAATACATGTGACAACAATAAATCAAATCAAATCAATCAAGAATCTACTTCAGCCTTGAATATAACAAATGATCCAGCCGTCTCAACACTTTGCAGTATGGAATTCCCAAAGATTCATGACCCTTTGAGAGAAGACATTCCTCCTCCTCTCCATTCCAAATGTTTGATCGTTTATTGTCAAACTGTGCCCTTTAGTTTTAGATATCTCTATGAGGGGAAACATCTCCTCAGTATCTACTTCATCAACTCCCTCCGAAGTTTATGAGTGGGATTTTACGGCCTTGCTCGACCCGAAACTGTAAAATCCCTCCTGAGGTCAATGGACCTTCCCATTGTCCACCCCTCGCCCGCTTCGATTCCCGTGGTGGGCGGGGCAGCTGAATTCCAGCGCATAGGGTGGCACAGTGGTTAGCACTGCTGCCTCACAGCGCCAGGGACCTGGGTTCAATTCCTGGCCTTGGGTGACTGTCTGTGTGGAGTCTGCACGTTCTCCCTGTGTCTGCATGGGTATCCTTTGGCTGCTCCAGTTTCCTCCCACAGTCCAACGATGTGCGGGTTAGGTGGATTGGCCACGCTAAATTGCCCCTTAGTGTCAGGGAGATTAGCAAGGTAAATATATGGCATTATGGGGATAGGGTCTGGATAGGATTGTGGTCGGTGCAGACTCGATGGGCTGAATGGCCTCCTGCACTGCAGGGATTCTATGATTTTATAAGTATATGTTTTGCACAGTGAAGTTTATAGGATGATGAATTGAAGATTTGGAAGAATCGTGTCTGACCTAACAGTGGATCTTGTAGATGCTTCACGTCAGGTGCCAAGTGGGGTCAATGTGGTGGAGAACAAAATACTGAACATTAAGTCGAGATTCGAATGCAGTGGAAGCATCACAAAGAATAAGGCCAAGATTCTGTTAAACGCATAGGTATATACAAATTAGGAGTGGGAGTCAACCATTCTGCCCCTTGAGCCTGCACATGGCTCTGTTTTCAGTTAGCTAGCTAATCCTCTAACCATGCTAGTATGTTACCCTGTACACCATGAGCTCTGCTGGAGAGAGTGTTCGCTAATGCCTTGCCAATGTATCAAAATGAGCTTCCTGGGGTCCCACGGTGTGTTTCACGCACTCCACTGGCAGCACAGACTCATGGAGCTGTTTGGCCTACCCCCGATCCTATTTCCTAGGTGTTTATATTCTTATTCGAATGGGCATAGACAGAATACTTGCAGAATGCAGCAAAATATTTGAGTGGAAGGGAAATTTTATAGGCAAGTAGAAAGTAGGACAAAAAATCTGCAAGCCTTTGGCAAGGCCTAATTGATGGCATTTACCAAGGATGAAGGGAGAAGGACTGAGAATTAAAGGCCATATGAAGATAAAGGAAGTCAAGGTACAGGTACAATCTGGAGGCATGTGACAGAGCAGCCCGACACCCGACCCGACCCTCCTGTTTGAATTTTGTTTGTGTGGAAATAATGGTGCCTCATCTGTTTGTGGAGAGGTTGGCACTCTGTGCCCTTCTATAGCATCCTCCGCAGAGAATGCCTGCAAGGAGATGGAGCCAGGTTTCAGGGAAAGCTAACCGCAATGTCGGATAGCAGCCAGTGTTCCTGCAGCAGGTGGCACAGTTCTACATCTCTGCAGATGCAGACCCTGAAGAGAAGGGACTGCACGCTCATTAACAGGTACACACACCATGACACACAAATATGGTTGATAGTATCTTGGCAGGTGGTGGAAAGTGAGTGTAATAAGTCTGCAGAGGCAGAAGTCCCTTCACCAAAATCCCTTCATTTACAATTCCAACAGCCGTACACAGACTGCTATCAGTTAACAGTCACCTGATATTCCTGGTTAAATTCAAGAAAAGAACTCCCGGATAGCCTATCAATTGACTCCTTATTCAGGCAGTTCATATTCCAATAGACCAACCTCAATGGCCTCATTGAAGTCATTACAGTGAGGATACACTCATTGACTGTTGGCCACCCTGCAAAACTTTCTTCCACGCAATGCAAGTTCCCTTCCAAGCCACTCATCATCCTGATTTGGAAATATATCACCATTCCTTTGCAGTCGCTGGGTCAAAATCCTGGAATTCCCTCCCTAAAGGCATTGTGGGTCAACCCACAGCACGTGGATTGCAGCAATTCAAGAAGGCAGCAGCTCACCATCACCTTCTCAAGGGCAACAAGGGATGGGCAATAAATGCCAGCCAGCAACGCCCATGTCCCACGAATGAATGAAAAAAGGTGATATAAATGTGACACTGTGACTCATGTTCTTCTAAAAAAAATGGGTCAAAGTTGGGGTGGAATTGGTGGGCTGGGCAATTGATCGGTCTGCAATATGGGGTGTGATGGCCTAGTGGTATTATCGCTGGATTATTAATCCAGAAACTCACCTAATGTTATGGGGACCCAGGTTCAAATCCCTCCATGGCAGATGGTGGAATTTGAATTCAATTAAAAAAATCTGGAGTTAAGAGTCCCCTAATGACCATGAAACCATTGAGAATTGTCAGAAAAACCCATCTGATTCACTAATGTCCTTTAGGGAAGGAAATCCGCCGTCCTTACCTAGTCTGGCCTACATGTGACTCCAGAGCCACAGCAATGTGGTTGACTCTCAACTGCCCTCCAAGGGCAATTAGGGATGGGCAATAAATGCAGCCAGCAAAGCCCAAGTCCCATGAACGAATAAAAAAAAGAACTCTGCCCTAACCAAGAGGACCCCGCTTTGAATCTCTGGAACAAGAGAGAGTGAAGAGTACATGAGCTATGGAAGGAATGGGCTTGTTAAATTTCATCATTCAATCTGGGAATCGAGAGTTTATGACCAGCAATTTCCAAATATGCTTCTACTTCATGCACTAGGTTCAAAAGAAACATGTAAATAAGCATGCAAAGTATTTGGTTGCAGTGACCTGCATGCTGTGCAAGACACAGTAAACAAAGGGAAAATATAAAAATGACTAAATCTTTTAACCAAGGAAACAAATTCTCTCTGTATGATCTTAGTAAAACCACAACAGAGAGTTCACAGCAGGCATGACATCACTTCCCTCAAATGGTTATTTTTAAATGGCTAACATCAGCATCTTACATCACACATGGTACTAACATGTTCTGAAAGGTTATATAATGTAACTCCAATTCCACTCATATTCAATGCAAATTATATGAACTTTATGCAAACTAAAGTCTGATACCTTTGTTTAAAAATTGGGACCAGCGCCACAGTTATATCTTCCAGGTCTCTGATTTTTAATAGTATTTAGCCAGTTACCTAAGTTAAAATTTCAAGTTCCCTTTTACAACGTACCATGATTCCCAGGTCAGATGCAACATAGGTGAGATGTAGAGTATTGCTCCTTTACAATGCCCCGTCAAGCGCTCCCAAGGCAGATCTGCTGCAAGTTTAGTGCAGAGTTTATTTACATTGGATAACGTCCATTCTTCTGCTAGCTTCCACTCTACAGGACTTTCTTTTTGCAGCCAACTGCTATCCTTGTCAGGATTTGCCAAGCCGGTGTCCAAGGAGACCCAGTCTCTACATGGCTACAAGCCTCAGTAAATCACAGGAGGCTAACCTCCACATTACAACTGATTGCCTTAGGTCTATGTGTTAGGAACTGGCCCCAACACAGCAACGGCCTTGCAAAATGTAAAAAGTAACTTAGGTGCCGAGTGTACCTCCATTCACACTGGGGCAGAACTTGTTCAGGGCCATTTTTAAGTTTAAGTCACGTTTATTTATTATTGTCAAAAGTAGGCTTATATCAACACTGCAATGAAGTTAATGTGAAAATCCCCCAGCCGCCACACTCCGGCGCCTGTTCGGGTACACTGAGGGAGAATTTAGCATGGCCAATGCACCCTAACTGGCACGTCTTTTGGACAGTGGGAAGAAACCAGAGCACCCAGTGGAAACCCACACAGACACGGGGAGAACATGCAGACTCCACACAGACAGTGACCCAAGACAGGAATCGAACCCAGGTCCCTGGCGCTGTGAATTAGCAGTGCTAACCACTGTGCCACTGTGCCGTCCTATTTTTGGCCCTGAAATGTTTGCTGAACTCACAGCCTGTGCAAAAAGCCAAAGGCCTGAGGCTTTAATTGAGCCCCAGGCCTCATCTGAGTATCTGTCAGGCTGTAGGCACCTGTGGCAATTCCTAAGGCAGCTCACTGACTTCCTCTGGACTGAAATGGATGACGGTGAATGGCAGCAGCAATCCACAGTTAGGATGTGGAAAGGTGGGGGCAAGGGTTGTGGGAGTGAGCTGAGTTATAAGTTAAGGGCCACTGGTCATAGACGACAGAAAGAACCATAAAAACCAAGGACTCATTCTGAGAAGGATTGAGTTTGCTGCATGTTACACAGGATATATTCAGTACAATGCACGTGCATTTACTCCCATGCTAATGCATTCCGCTGCAACCTCTTCCTTTTCACTTTCAATGGATGAAACCTCTTTCTATTCATTATGATGATTTTGAAACCACGGACAGAATTCTCTGAGCTTGCCCGTGGCTGGGATTATGTCCAAACATATGCGGGTTAGGTTGATTGGCCATGCTAAATTGACTCTAGTTTCGGGAGGGATTAGCAGGGTAAATATGAGGGGTTATGGGGATATGGTGGAATTGTTGTCAGTGCAGTCTCAATGGGCTGAATGGCCTCCTTCTGTGCTGTAGGGATTCTATGATTCTATGATTATCCGATCCCGTTGCCATGAATGGATATTTGGTTGAGCGGCAAATTCTCTGTTCTTGCTGGCAGTGGTAGCAGGGTCTGCAAGATCGGAGAATTCCAGCCAGTGTTGCAAGTGCAGTATAGGTTGGGTGGGGCAAGAAACAAGCTCACACATAGTCAAGCCAGCAAGTGGCTTGGGTGCGAGCTACAGTGTGAGGAGCATAGCAGCTACAGGGGGAACATGGTGATTGTGGGAGGGAGGGGAGAACCTGGTGTCTGGTGTGGGCAGAGGCCAAGGTGGCTGAGGGAGAGAAAGCTTTGGGGTGCGAGTGGTGTGCAAGGGGTTCCAGTGGGAGACGAGAGTTTTACAGCATGGAAACAGGCCCTTCGGCCCAACTTGCCCATGCCGCCCAGTTTTTACCACTAAGCTAGTCCCAATTGCCCACGTTTGGCTCATATCCCTCTATATCCATCTTACCCATGTAACTGTCTAAATGCTTTTTAAAAGACAAAATTGTACACGCCTCTACTACTACCTCTGGCAGCTCGTTCCAGACACTCACCACCCTCTGTGTGAAAAGTTGCCCTCTGCAGCCTTTTGTATCTCTCCCCTCTCACCTTAAACCTATGCCCTCTAGTTTTAGACTGTTCTATCTTTGGGAAAAGATGTTGACTATCTAACCAATCTATGACCCTCATTTTTTTATAGACCTTGATAAGATCACCTAAACTCAATCCAGCCCCTCCTTATAACTCAAACTATTAAGTCCTGGTAGCATCCTAGTAAATCTTTTCTGCACTCTTTCTAGTTTAATAATATCCTTTCTATAATAGGTTGACCAAGTGTGGCCTTACCAATGTCTTGTACAACTTCAACAAGACGTCCTGATTCCTGTATTCAATGTTTTGACCAATGAAAGCAAGCATGACGAATGCCTTCTTCACCACCTTGTCTACCGGTGACTCCACTTTCAAAGAGCTATGAACCTGTACCCTAAGATCTCTTTGTTATATAACTCTCCCCAACACCCTACCATTAACTGAGTAAGTCGTGCCCTGGTTCGATCATCCAAAATGCATCACCTCACATTTATCTAAATTAAACTCCACCTGTCATTCATTAGCCCACTAGCCCAATTGATCAAGATCCCATTGCAATCTTAGATAACCTTCTTCACTGTCCACTATGCCAACAATCTTGGTGGTTCACTTACCCTGGCTGAGCGAAGAAAGTCATTCATCTTCTTCCGACACTGCTGTCCGTCCTCTTCTAGAGTGTGCTTGCACTCACCAGGACTGCCACTGCATCCCAGACTGAGGTGGTGACCTTGTTTGACTACCCGTCTCCTGGAGCGGGGTTAGAAAGTGTCCCGTCTCTGCTACACTCCATCCAGCATCCTGGTGAGGGCCCCCTCTGAAAAGCTCGGTGCTGCTTTCTTGGCTGCCATCCCCTGAAGTCGTTGTTGAACAAGTGCTGGGGAGCCATTTATATGGGTGGGATTGTGGTCGGTGCAGACTCGATGGGCCGAATGGCCTCCTTCTGCACTGTAGGCTTTCTATGATTTCTATTTCTATGATATGGAGGTCCTCAGTGCTTGCAGCGGTTACATTGTTGCTGGTTGGGCGAATCAGAGGGAATAGGGAATACGCTGCAGGTGCGGCATGATACTCGTGGGCATAAAAATTATGAACAAGGCATAAGCTTAGGCCCGAAAACACGCTGGTGCCGTTGGCAGGAAACACTCTGTTTTTCACACCGGAACAAAGACTCTGCCATTTTTTAGTAGGATTTCACCCTCAGTCTTGTTGGGCACAGTAGTGCACAATTAGCACTGACTCGGCTGAATAGCTTGTCTTCATGTTGCAACAGCATCACTGTAAGAGGAATGTAATCAATCCACTGCATGGGTGGCTCTGGAGTACGGCAGTTGTCTGCGGGACACTCAGCACCCTGTATAAAATATGCTTGTGTTTTGGCACAGCAGCTGAATGAATAATATGTTGGACTCGGGGATAAAAATCTTCAAACTGGAGTTTAGAGATTATTTGATCCCAGAATCCTGTTGCCGTGTATCATATTTCCTGGAAAACTGATGGCACATTAATCATGGATCAAGTGTGTGGAGGCATTGCCAGCGACGTGCTGATTTAATTTGCCTGGAAGTCAATTCCACATGAATATCATTTCAGCGGGACAGCTGTAGAGGGTCCTGGACATGTGCCCCCCATGTGTGTGTGTGTGTGTATTTAATATAGAAAGTCTGCCGAGAAATTCATTGGTGCTATGCCTATTTTACAAGCATGAATAGATGCCTATGTATCCAATATAGGAGGGGTTGGGGAGAGGGGGGTGGGGGGGTGCGTCCACACTTGTACCAGCTGGACAGGCCCCACAGCTTGTGCCTGAGCATATGAAATGACTGGATGCTTACTTACAATAGAAGACCCATCTTATTGCAGCTGAAGCCTGAGGTGGGCCTGCTGATGGCTGTTCTGTCATGGACATCTGCAGCTTATGGTTCCTGCAGCATTTGTTGATATCAGAGGGGGTTGGCAGGGGAGTGCGCCTGTGCTGTTAACCGGAGAGACAGCATCCTCCTCATCATTGTCTCTTCCTGCTGTGCCACCAGGCACTGGCTCAGCAAGATAACTGATCTGAATGAAAGCCATTCCAATGGGATCAGTGAAGCTGCATCTGAAACCCAGCACTGGTCCTTTGGAATCAGATGAAGCATTCTGTTATCTATGTAGATTGGGATGCATGCTGCCCCTTTGAGAATGTGGGTCAAGTGACCCCGGGGATTTAGTCTTGGACTGACTGTTGAGACCTGAAATAATCTGCGCCCTTGTTTAAGTTCGACAGGCCTACCTCAAGGTCATTTTAAGCATTACAAGACCCAAACATAATGCACTCTTTCTCAGGCTGTATGGCAACAGTCTGAGTATAAGTGGAAGAAGCATAGACAGTCTTTAAGACCCTTGCCATGGGAGTCTTTACTGCAGACATCCCTCAGGCAGAAACATAGAATAGAATCCCTACAAAATCCCTACAATGCAGAAGGAGGCTGTTTAGCCCATCGAGTCTGCACCGACCACAATCCCACCCTATTTCCATAACCCCACATATTTGCCCTGTTAATCCCCTGACACTAGGGTCAATTTAGCATGGCCAATCAACCTAACCCGCACATCTTTGGACTGTGAGAGGAAACCGGAGCACCCGGAGGAAACCCATGGAGACACGGGGAGAATGTGCAAACACCACACAGACAGTGACCTGAGGTCGAAATTGAACCCGGGTCCCTGGCGTTGTGAAACAGCAGTGCTAACCACTTTGCCACTGTGCCGCCCCAAATATGCCCAATGGTGCACTGCCAAGTTACAAATGCACCGTCCAGTGTATTATGATACCAGTGGGCTCCTCCCATCTGCATCTCATTGTTCAACATGTCATCTGATGTCCACACCCAGTGCTCATGCTTTTCCAGAAAGCAGGACCTGTGTGATGCCGGTGCCCAGGTTCTTCAGCTGAGGGGCTAAGCGAGCAGACCCTTTCTCTAGTAATGCCTGCTTCCTCATGTATCATGAGCAGCCGTTCCAGCTCACTGCCCAGGATGGATAGAGTGGCTGACATTGTCTCCTCTGAGTGCTGACAGGGCAGCTGAACTGGGGCATGTGTGCACTTAACTCAGGCACATCTGCAGGGGGGAAAAGAGGAAGTCAGGTCACAATGTGTCCTAGTTGCACTAGCAACTTCCAGTGGAAAGAGTGACGGGAGCCACTTCACCATCTGATTTTCTGACAGTTAATGTGAATCACGATAGGATGGGAAGTTAGAGAAACCGAAACTCATTGCACATGCACAGCTGGCCAATATCCTTCCTACTTCCCCAGCGCTGACAGCCTCGAGAATCTACTCTCTGAGGATTTACTAGATTTCTCCTTACGCAGGGTGAGATGTGGGAGTTGATGAGAGGAACATGACTCACACTCTTTCTTTGCTTTTTGTGGCCTATCTCATCCTGGAAAAAGAATGGAGAAGTGAAAATCACTTATTGTTCTTGTGGTTTGCCATAAGCCTCAGCTGTCAGGATGGCCGAGTGATCTAAGGTGCCAAACTTGAGATGTTCTAAGTCCAGGTTTACTAAAGGCTGGTTAATTCTAGTCCCTTTCTCAGGCATGGGTTCATATCCCACTCCAAGTATCACCTTCACCATGTGGCCTGCAGCGATTCAAGAAGGTAGCTCCATTACCCTCTCAAGGGTGATTAGGGATGGACAATGAATGCTGACCTTGCCAGTGATGCTCACATGTACCTGATAATGCAGCAATTAAATAAAATAGTTGGCATGGTGACCGGTGCATGTGAAAGAGACTATCCTTTTAGTGGAGTAAAGTGTGTAAGATTGTGACTTGAAGGGGTTTTTCAAAGTGCAGCTTGCAAGTACCTCACGGGAATTTGCAATAAGCAATTCGGGTACTTGTACATGTTTCAAAAATCCATGAGGGAAAGCCTCTTAACAGGTCTTACCTGGAATTTCTTTCCTGTACTGCGTAGCCACGTGTGGGGTTGCTGAGTTAACACATAACTCCCTGCTAAAACCATAGAATCATAGAATACCTACAGTGCAGAAGGAGGCCATTTGGTCCATTGAGCCTGTACCGACCACAGTCCCACTCTGGCCCCACTCCCGCAATCCCACACATTTACCCTACTAATCCCCCCGACATCCCCCTAAAACTGAGGAGCAAATTTAGCATGGGCAATCAACCTAACGCGCACATTTTTGGACTGTGGACTGACCAGAGCACCTGGAGGAAACCCACGCAGATATAGGGAGAACAGGGAAAAACTCCGCACAGACACCCCAAGCCAGGAATCGAACCCGGGACCCTGGCGTTGTGAGGCAGCAGTGCTAGCCACCATGCCACCATGCTGCCCACATTCATTCTATTGTCATCGAACAACTCTCCTTGGGGTGGTGCCAATGAATATCTCCCTCCACAGAAACAGAATTTAAACTGCTGGGAGATAATACATCACGTTAATGCTATTGCAGATGTCACTACAATGGAGCAGAAGCAGGAAAATTCAAATGCCTCGCTGCAGGCGTGTAGTTTGCCCGCTGTTGACTTAAATCAATCAGGACCCAGCGTTTTGACTGACCTTGGCTCCCACCCTACACAAACCATGGAACCAGCCACACTTCAGCTGTGAGTACTTTCCAGAAGCTACAGAATCTGAAACTAAGAGACTCAGGCCTTCGGATTAAATGATTGGTTACGTGAACGCCATCAATCACAAGTGTCCGGCACTACTGATGTTGGTTCAATGACGAAACAGAGACCAGAACCTGATCCAAAAGCAGCTTTGACTACCAGCTGAAGAAAAGTTTGGCCATGCGGATCACCATTACTAAACTTGCTGTCATTCCAGCAATCTCTCCTTGGCGTCAGCTGCGCTTCTGATCAGATATTAAATCTGCTTTACCCTCCAGGACTCCATGCACTCAACAACCTGATTGCTTTCCTTTCCAAATTAATTAAGAGGCTGCTCCAATTGTTCAGAAACACACAATATGAAACTCAGTGATCTAGACCTACAGGGTCCTAGATCCAATGTTCAGCCTGTGCCAAGTCAGTTGATCTCAGCCATGGTGGCAGTGGGGGCGCTACACTTAGTCCCAGTGTACTTGGCTGTAGAGAGCAAAGGTTCACGACCTTTGCTGACTGATATCATAGGTTTCTATGGTTTCTATGATATCTATAGAAACCCTACAGTGCAGAAGGAGGCCATTTGGCCCATCGAATCTGCACCGACAACAATCCCATCCAGGCTCTATCCCCATAGTCCCACATATTTATCCCCCTAATCTCGCTAACCTACACCTAGGACACTAAGGGGCAATTTAAAATGGCCAATCCACCTAATCCGCACATCTTTGGACTGTGGGAGGAAACCGGAGCACCTGGAGGAAACCCATGCAGACACGGGGAGAATGTGCAAACTCCACACAGACAGTGAACCAAGCTGGGAATCGAACCCAGGTCCCTGGAGCTGTGAGGCAGCAGTGCTAACCATTGTGCCACCGTGCCGCCCAAGTGGATATCGAATGGATTCCGGCTGTGCATTGTGCGCGATCAATATGTGACAAAAATAATGGCCATAACTGTGATGCCCTCCAGAGCTGAATAACCAGTTCATGTTCACTGTCAGGGCTCACACATTGGAAATGGTGATCACAGTACTGGATAATGGCAACTGGACCTCAGCAAGTGTGTGTATTGTCACGAAGAGAAGAAAAATAGTACAGGGGAAAAAATATATTAAATGTGGCACCAGATTTTGTTGAAGTGTGTGACCCATAAAATAGATTGATTGCCCTTTTGGCTTTAATAATTTTTGCTTGAAGTGTGATTTGGTAACAGCATGGTGAGGACAACAGGGCATCTGACACTTTGATGAACAGTCGAACAAAGATATCTCCTTAGCCAAAGAAATACCAGGATTTATAAATAAACAGAGGGCGAGATTTAAAGGCTTAATCTGAAAGATCAAGATTCCACACTTAAAAGTGTTCCCTTTCTGTGCAAGTGAGATTAAATGGCAGGCATTAACAATTATCACATTGTTAATAGGGTACTGACGCTGATAATTACCAGACTTAACTTCCTGTGGTTTTTTAAAAATATGCAATTAATGTCCAGATGCACCAATTTTGCAGATGCATGAGGAGGTTAAAAGCTGCTTCCAGGAAGCTGAGTGAAAATCTAGTGCAAGTCAGCCATCAAACTTGTTGTGATTCACAATTCACAAGTTATCTCAAGTACAGTTAAAGCTTTGGCTATGAGGACCAGTGTGGTTAGTGAGCCCATTTTTATTTCTGTACTCCTGGTCTTATAAGACACTGCTCGTTTTTTTACTTCTCTTTTATTTTATTTGACGGAACCCATTTAGTTCCAGGGCGGCACGGTGGCACAGTGGTTAGCACTGCTGCCTCACACTATCTAGATAAGGCTTGCATTCCAACCATTATTTTGTAAATTGAGTTTGTGTCTTTATATGCTCTGTTTGTGAACTGAAATCCCACTCACCTGACGAAGGGGCAGTGCTCCGAAAGCTAGTGGCTTGTGCTACCAAATAAACCTGTTGGAGTTTAACCTGGTGTTGTTCTTACTGTGTTTTTAACCCAGTCCAATGCCGGCATCTCCACATCATGGCCTCACAACGCCAGGGGCCCAGGTTCAATTCCAGCCTCGGGTCACTGTCTGTGTGGAGTTTGCACTTTCTCCCCGTGTCTGTGTGGGTTTCCTCCGGGTGCTCCTGTTTCCTCCCACAGTCCAAAGATGTGCGGATTAGGTGGATTGGCCATGCTAAATTGACCCTAGTGTCAGGGAGATTAGCAGGGTAAATGTGTGGGGTTATGAGAGTAGGGCCTGGTTGGGATGTTGGTTGGTACAGACTTGATGGGCCGAATGGCCTCCTTCTGCACTGTAGGGATTCTATGATAGTTGAAAAGGATTTAGTGCCACCTTTTCAAATGGCAGAGAAGGAAGTTTTACAGGAGCATGTTAAACATTTGCAGAGTATTGTTGTCACTTCCACTTTTGTATCATTCTAGTCTAATATGGAACTGCTGTCAAACCATAAACACAGGGGGGTAAATTTTCCAGTCCTGCCCACCGCAGTGGGTGGGACAGAAGATTGGCGGACCATTTAAGGGTCCAATGTCCTTGGACTGGAATTTCCAGTCTTAGGAAGCACGCGGCCAGAAAATCCCATCCAAGGTGTTAGGGAATGGTCAAAGCTGTAATATTTCCTTGACTCTGATCTGGTTTGGTCCACTTGTGAATTGGACTGCACCAATAGTCAGATCTTTATAAGGGCTGTCCTCAGAATTATGACAAGATTGGTTCCTGAAATGTTGTAAGTTGGAACTTTGTAAGTCAGAACCGATGTCCCCACTGAGCCAAGATCAGAAATCACTCATGGGGCACCCAGTGTTGTTAAATGCTCTCAACTGTTGCCCTGTCAAGTCATTGAGATGTCTTAGTGCAAGTTTCTCAGTTAGCTGAGAGACATAATTGAAGCCATCGATCACTGTCAGTTCTCTATTTAATCTGATTCTTCTGAGAGTCTGAGTGCATATGGAATATAACATAAACATATAATTGCATTAAAATCACAACAGTTGTGCCAAAAACAATTAACAGAATGAAGCACTGGTATCCAACCGAATAAAAATGGTTTCACCTGTCCTGTCACACGGATGGGTGGTGAAGAACATCAATGCACACTTATAAACATGCCAGCACAGAGTTGTAAAGTTGAGCTCGACGTTATAAATTCAGAACGGGGTGTCAATTAACCAACATTGTAAGCACCGTTAATTGTAACTCGAAGGGTGTAAAGTCAAGGACTGCCTGCATTTGCACTTACTGTCCATTGTACTCTTATCCCACAGGATAAAGAATTATTTCTCTGACCGATGACATCTTCAGTACCATAACTGCCTTTATTGAATGTAAAGACATATTCTTTAGGGCTCAGTTAACCAAGCAAAAATCACCCTGTTCATTTGATGAATAAAACCAGGTAGATGTTGCAATATGCCTTTGAGGGCTATCAACATGACATTACTTGAAGGGAAGTGCATTATGTCATCCAGTCTTGGTTTCATTTTTGCTTTGAGGAGAGCACACACACACAGCTCTGATGTTTTCAAGCTTTGTACCTATGTATAACTGTTCTTATTTGCCTTGTCTTAATAAATGAACCCACAAAGTGTTTACTCAATCCCTTATGAGTGAATGGTGATTATATCATTATAATAACATGACAATAAACAGCCTCCAACTTCAGGGACCAAATGCACTGTGCGGATGCCCTTAGTCTCTTCTGTCTCTCTCCCATCCATTATGTTCTGGTGGTCATTAACCCCGTTAAGCTCATGGGTTCTTTCCAAGAATGCTTAAGTCAGATGAGGCTGAGTGCATACTGTTTACAAACATTGGTTTTCTAATATTCATATCTCAGTCAGCCTAATGACTCGGGATGTCACCGTCTGAACTAAAATCAAGTAAGTCAGAAGAGGAATGTGAATAGACCAGTCAGGCTAACAGCTTCACCTGATCGCCCTCTGCATGAATCCAAGTACAGCTTTTTACAAACAACCCAGGGAATATCAATCACATCATCCTCATACCTCAATAAGGAGGACTGCAATCCCAGATACTTATGATTGTATTGCCAAAGCTCCAGTATTGGCAAGGAGCCCCCAAGAATTGAAAATTAATCTCAGGGCACATCTGTGAGTAGCCTCAGAGGAAAGTCGTAGGAGGTGTTAAAAAAAATTAAAATCAATGTTCTATTTTTTTGAAATTTTCTTTGAAGACTTTTGTTTATTGGTTGTAAAAATATTGGAGCTGGGAAAGCAATTCTGTTCGACTGATCATCAGGAATTATCTGATTGCATTACACAGAGGCTTTCAACTTTCCAATTGGCAATGGAAGGCGATGCACCAAGAATGGACAGGTTGGGTAGCCAATAGTGGGCAAGCCATTGGAGGCAGGTATTCATGTAGTCTAACCTACCATAGGCATATTGGAGCATCACACCATGCACTCTTTCACAAATATTTCTTTTTATCCCCCCCCTTTCCTCAGCTGTGACGAACCCCTTTTTTCTTAAATGCCTGTAAGTGCCTTGGCAATCACCCAATAGCATAGACGCAGAGATCCTAATTTACCAAACCAGCGAATGTTCCTTTAAGTAGTTCTTCCAGTCCTATCTGTCAGTTTATTTAGGCCATTCCCCACTCACCCCCCAACCCCCCCTCCCTGCCAGGTTATTACTGTCCCCCCGCCCCTCCCTGCCAGGTTATTACTGTACAGGTTGGCCCAGTTAGTCCTCATGATTTGGAGCTATTTTTCAGGCACCCAACGGTTTCCAACCACAGTCAGCAGCACTGTTGAGATTGCAATTGGGAAGTTTCTTTTTTGACAGGAACAAGGCAGTGATTGGGCCTGTGCAGTTTTAATCACTTGTTCTGGCTAGGCAAATAGGATTAAGATCAGGATCACAGTGTGTGTTCTAATTATGGAACTTATGCAATTGTGCGAGATTTGACAGATTTTCCTTCAAGTAAATGCAAAAGAACAATTGAATCTATGTCAGATTCAAGAAAAAGGATTTTGAATCTTGCGAGTGTTTGTGGGAGACCTGTTAAATTCTGCTGCCTTTCCACCTTGCTTAATGAATCAATTAAATAATTCAGAATGTTTTGTTTTTGCTTCCTGCAGATGGTTCTGCCCATTTATTATAGATCCCATTGTGTGTGAAGGAGATGTGTGTGGATAAATATTCACACAAGAGCTAAGAGGAGAATCAGGAACAAAATAATAACCTGAAGTCTTTAATTTACCAGCAATTCAAAGACAAATGTCTCAGCAAATGTAAGTGGAAAAGATCAGGTCTGAACTTTATTCGATAGCCCTGGACAGATCAGGATTTACAAACACGGCTTTGTCCCATAAAGCGTATTCCATCCACAGAACCTTGTCATTCATTAAACAATGCATCCCTGAGATTGATCAGCCTCAGAAACCAGCATACAGTCACAGAGGTTTATAGCATGGAAACAGGTCCTTCAGCCCAACTTGTCCATGCCGCCCTTTTTTTTACCACTAAGCTAGTCCCAATTGCCCGCCTTTAGCCCCTGGCCCTTTATACCCATCTTACCCATGTAACTATCTAAATGCTTTTTAAAAGACAAAATTGTATCTGCCTCGACCACTGCCTCTGGCAGCTCGTTCCAGACACTCACCACCCTCTGTGTGAAAAAATTGCCCCTCTAGACCCTTTTGTGTCTCTCCTCTCTCACCTTAAACCTATGCCCACTAGTTTTAGACTCCCCTACCTTTGGGAAAAGATGTTGACTATCTAGCTGATCTATGCTCTTCATTATTTTATAGATCTCTATAAGATCACCCCTAAGCTCCAGGGAATAAAGTCCCAGTCTATCCAGCCTCTCTTCATAACTCAAACCATCAAGTCCCGGTAGCATCCAAGTAAATCTTTTCTGCACCCTTCCTAGTTTAATAATATCCTTTCTTCACAGCAAACCTGGCTCCTGCGACTGCAACAATGATCATATTTTCAGAATATTTGATTTACGTTCTGATCTCGGCACATTTTTGCTTGCTCTCTGCTCATTCTGTGAAAGTGCCAACCAAGGATCAGCTCTGTTTGAAGAGGCAGCACCTCAGGGTTTGCTCAGTTCGGGATAATGCCAGGCAGTGTTCAGCTCTCTTTTTGCGATCATTTAATTAGAGTCAGGTTCAGCCTGGGAACTTAATTTAGGAGTTGCTTATTTTTTTTTGTTGAGTGACACCCTAAGAGGTCATTGTAATAAACTCACTCAGCAGGAAGCCCGCTGAATTGAGTGGAATGCCGGTTCTACATCCCGCCCATTAGCACACATTAATGTCAATGAAGAGTGATATGTGCTGTAAAAGCAGTGTTGAACCCGATCTTGCCAGTTCTCTGACAGGCAGCTTCAGTCAATCCCTTATTCTCTGTCCTTGTGATGAACTCAGCTAATGTTCTGGGGACCCGAGTTCGAATCCCGCCATGGCAGCTGGTGGAATTTGAATTCAATAAAAAATATCTGGAATTAAGTATCTATTGATGACCATGAAACCATTGTCGATTGTCGGAAAAACCCATCTGGTTCACTAATGTCCTTTAGGGAAGGAAATAAAGGAAATTTGCCGTCCTTACCTGGTCTGGCCTACATGTCAATTCAGAGCCACAGCAATGTGGTTGACTCTCAACTGCCCTAGGGCAACTAGAGATGGGCAATAAATGCTGGCCACCCAGCGATGCCCATGTCCCGCAAATGAATAGAAAAAAATAATCCAGATCAGCCACCACAAAATATATGGGCCTGAATTTTCCACTGAGTCTTGGCAGCCCTTTAAAAATGGTGGATGGGTCCCGATTACAAAATTCCCAACTCTATTCCCAGATTGGCTGATTTTTGGGAGAGCCTTTAATGGTTGTGAGCTGGTTCAAGTCAAAAGTCGCATCTGGCACTCCCGACCTGGCTGGCTCCATTTTGGAGGTTGTGAAGGGTTGTGAACATAGCCCAGTCCATCACGCAAACCAGCCTCCCATCTGTTGACTCCATCTATACTTTCCACTGCCTGAGAAAAGCAGCCAGCATAATCAACGCACCCCGGACATACTCTCTTCCGTCGGGAAAAAGATGCAAAAGTCTGAGATCACATACCAACCGACTCAAGAACAGTTTCTTCCCTGCTGCCATCAAACCTTTGAATGAATCCTACCATATATTAAGCTGATCTTTCTCTACACCCTAGCCATGCCTGTAACACTATATTCTGCACCCTCCCCTTTCCTTCTCCCCTATGTACTCTATGAACGGTATGTTTTGTTTGTATAGTGCGCAAGAAACAATACTTTTCAATATATCCTAATACATGTGACAATAATAAATCAAGTCAAATCAAATCAAAAGGCTTTTGCTAGTCCTCCACAATTCTCATAGAGTTGGGCCAAGTTTTTGTTGAACAATCATGGTCCATGGCCCATCAGAAGAGTCATGAACTTGAGTCTACATGAGGTGATGCTTCAACAGGTAAGTTCAAAAGGCTGTCCTCCTGTCCCCATGCCAATGTCTGTCCATTCACTCATCTCTATGGCCCACCATGTCCCTTTGTGCCAAACCCCTCCCTTCCACCCATCTCATACAACACCTATGTCCAGCTCTGCCCTTTCCCCAATTACCTATGGCCTCATTATGTATGCTTGGCTAAGAGCTCAGGCAACCATTTGCATACTAAAACACGTGGACCCCAGAGAAAACATAGCTTGATTGACAGCTGAGACGTTTGGATCACTGCTTACACAAGTTAAGTAGTTTCAAGCGTTTGCGATTTTAATCATAGCTACTTTAAAGGGCCTATATGTTCGACACATTTTTACCGTGCAGCGAAATGACCTTTGTTTGGGTGTAGGAGAAATATATGAATGAATTATCATTTTAAAAAATTATACATCCTACTGTCACTATAGGATTCATTGGTTCTAGACAGTGTGCTGGGAGTTAATAGGCATGCACTTTATTAACATTGATTATAATAATTTTAATTATGATTGGGTGAGATTCTTCTGCCATCACTGTATGTTCCCATCCACCTGCCGTGACATCACATCAGCGTGAATGACTGCTGGTTTTCAAAAATGAAAACCTGGTGTGATGACCATGCTGGAGTGCAGTGAGATATAGCCCCTGGGTATTGCGGGAAATGGCCAGCAAATATCCTGATAGTGCCAAGAGTGTGACCTCTGGGGAGCCCCATTGGGTGTGTATATGTGGGGGGTGGGGGGATGGGGGCGGTGTCAGTGAATGCATGTGGGGGGGGGGGGGGGGGGTTAATGCCTTCATTGGAATGGGGAGGTGGTGCCAGTGAAGGGGGGTGCTTTCCCAATCCCAAGGGGTGGGTGGGCTTTCCCCGATGCTTATGAGGGTCAGATTGGGATGGAGCCTGTGAATGGAGATGGGAATGATGTCAGTGATGTCTGGAGGTGTGATGAGGGGTGGGAGAGGGGCTCTCCAGTGTCTGTGAGGGGGGAGGGAACTGGTGGACGAGGTCGGGTGATGCTGATCCTTGTTGGGGTTGGGGGTGAGGAGCCCAATCGTTGGGGGTTCCATGACCTTTGCATTGGCTGTGGGGGTGTGGGTGTTGCCCCAATGCGGGGGGCGGGGAGACATCCTTTTGTCTATGGAGGGGTGGAGGGCCTTTAATTTAGGGGTACCCTGATTTCAGAATCCTGGCTTTGCTGACATTTGTTCGCTCCACCCTTCCAGTTGGCTGTGTGACCCTCGCCCTCACTCTGAAATTGCACAGAGTGTTGCTAAGTCAGGTGAGAAAAGGTGTCTGTGAGACCAGTGAGTTTCACACAGCTTTTCTCACCTGATCCAGCACTCTATGCAATTTTGAGAAAATTGCACACAGTGTCCAGTGCTAAAGTAATTAGCACTGCCACCTCACAGCACCAGGGGCCTGGGTTCGATTCCTGGCTTGGGTCACTGTCTGTGTGGAGTTTGCATGTTCTCCCTGTGTCTGTGTGGATTTCCTCCGGGTGCTCTGGTTTGTTAAGTCTCTCAGTTGCAGTCCAGTAACAGAAGATGATGCAAGTCCAGCTTCTTCACAAACTCACTTTATTCTTTTTTACAACACCACATACACACCCAACACCCAGTGCCACCTATAACCCCTTTATAAATCCGGTGAGTACTATTAAACAATTCAAATTAGGTCTAAAATGGAAGGTTGCAATTAACCCATACCTAACTCTGTTTCCTCCCACAGTCCAAAAGATGTGCTGGCTAGGTGCATTGGTCCTGCTAAATTCTCCCTCAGTGTACCCAAACAGGTGACTGAGTGTGGCGACTAGAGGATTTTCACAGTAACTTCATTGCATTGTTAACGTAAGCTGACTTATGACATTAATAAATAAACAGCGTATTGATGAAAGATAAAGAAGTCAGAAGTAGCTGAGTTCTAATATGTTGCACTTATTACATTTAAGTGTGTGTAATTTTTCATGTGAATGTTGGATCTGTCTGTTTGTCTAATATGAAACAGACTGATGGACCATGTTAGCATTGGACATTACCCTAACCAAAATAGTCAGCAAAAAAATTGTTCTTAGACTCCCACCCCAAAGCTATCACATCCTTTAATAGCACAAGCAGTTGGAAGGTTTTTGCCCTCTGTTAGACTGGTATATTCCCCACTCCATTCCATCCCCGAACTAAAAAACATTGACATGTGAAGCAGAGTTAGAAATTGAAAGAAGAGTTTGAAAAGAGTGGTCTTCAAAAGGTTAATCTGTAGATATTCATTCATGCCTCCAATTGTCTCTTCAAAAGCATTTGGGAAATGAGTGATTAGGGTGAGTTTGGATCCCTGTCTCTATCTACTTGCTGCAAGAGCTGTCTGGAGCCCAGCCGAATAATGTTTCATTATACTTTCGCACAAACTGTGGCCGGAAACAACAAGATGCCAATCGGATAGGGGCACATCCTGCATCCAAATGGAATGTCCTTAAACTACAGAATCAAGCCTGAATTTTCCTTGGCATGGCAGAAACAACATAAGATGGGACATCTGCCTCATCACATGATCACCCTGGCACCCAACTGCATTTTCCTCGGGTGCGGGGTTACCAATTGGACAAGGAGTGCGGATTAAAGGTCGGAATCCCATTGTGAAATGATTTGCTGCTGCAAATGGGTGAGGAAATGTGACCTAGGTGCAACTTAAAATGCAGAAGGTGCTCACCACCTGAAGTTTGCCTATGACCTGTTCAGTTTATTGATTCCCTGAGGAAATTGTAAGCCTAATCAAAAGTAAATAGGAAGCATATGATAGGTTGAGGCATCTAAAAACTGACAAAATCCTTGAGGAATATAGTGAAAGTAGGAAGGAATTTAAACGTGGAATTAGGAAGGCTAAAAGGGGGCATGAAATGTCTTTGGCAAACAGGATCAAGGAGAATCCCAAGGCTTCTTATGCATATATTAGGAGCAAGAGGGTAGCAAGAGAAAGAGTAGGCCCACGCAAGGACAACGGAGGGAAGTTATGCGTGGAGCCACAGGAAGTGGGTGAGATCCTTAATGAGTACTTTTTATCAGTATTCACCAAAGGGAAGGACATAACAGATGTTGAGGTCAGGGATAGATGTGTAAACTCTCAAGAGAATGTCAATATATCGAAGGAGGAAGTGTTGAGTATCCTAAATTGCATTAAGGTAGACAAGCCCCCGGGGCTGGATGAGATCTATCCCAGGTTACTGCGGGAGGGAAGGGGAGAAATAGCTGGGGCCTCTAACAGGTATCTTCACATCTCTTTGACCACAGGCGAGGTTCCAGAGGAATGGAGAATAGCCAATGTTGTTTAAGAAAGGAAGCAGGGATAATCCAGGAAATCATAGGGCAGTGAGCCTGACATCAGTGATAGGGAAACTTTTTGAAGAAGATACTGAGAGACAGGATATACGCACATTTGGAAGAAAATAAACAAGTTAGTGACAGGCAGCATGGTTTTGTATGGGGAAGGTCATGTCTCACTAACGTAATTGATTTTTTTGAAGAAGTGACAAAGATAATTGATGAGGGAAGGGCTGTAGATATAGCCCTGGAGATAGTAAATCCATTGGTGTTTATTTTCCAAAATTCTGTGGACTCTGGAATAGTTCCTACAGACTGGAGGGTAGCTAATGTAAGCCCGCTATTCAAAAAGGGAGATAAAGAGAAAACAGGGAACTATCAGTGAGCCTAACGTCGGTATTGGGGAAGTTGCTCGAGTCCATAATGAAAGATTTCATAACTCGGCATTTGGAAGGCAGTGGTATAACCAGACAAAGTCAGCATGGATTTACAAAAGGGAAATCATGCTTGACAAATCTACTGGAATTCTTTGAGGGTGTAATTAGTAGAGTTGACTGAGGAGAACCAGTGGATGTGGCTTGTTTAGACTTTCAAGAGGCTTTCAACAAGGTCTCACATAACAGACAACTATGTAAAGTGGGATTGCAGGTAATATCTTGAGATGGATAGAAAGCTGGTTAGCAGATAGGAAGAAAAGAGCTGGCATAAATGGGTCTTCTGATTTCTAGTGACCAGTGGGGTTCCGCAGGGATCTGTGCTAGGACCCCAACTGTTCACATTATATGTTAACGATTTGGAAAAGGGAACTGAATCATAGAAATCATAGAAATCATAGAAACCCTACAGTGCAGAAACAGGCCATTCAGCCCATCGAGTCTGCGCCGACCACAATCCCACCCAGGCCATACCCCCATATCCCTACACATTTACCCGCTAATCCCTCTAACCTACACATCTCAGGACACTAAGGGGCAATTTCTTTGAGGATGAGGGGTAAACCTTTTAGGACTGAGGTGAGAAGAAATGTCTTCACCCAGAGGGTGGTGAATGTGTGGAATTCACTACCCCAAATATAGTTGAGGCCAAAATGTTATCTGATTTCAAAAAGAAATTAGATATAGTTCCTGGGGCTAAAGGGATCAAGGGATATGGGAGGAAGGGGGAATCAGGATATTGAATTTGATGATCAGCCATGATCAAAATGAATGGCGGAGCAGGCTTGAAGGGCCGAATGGCCTACTCCTGCTTCTAGTTTCTATGTTTCTATTTTTACATGGACTTTAGTAAGACGTTTGACAAAGTCCCACATGGCAGACTAGTACAAAAAATAAAATCACATGGGATTCAGGGTGAGCTGGCGAGATGGATGCAGGATTGTCTTGGTTATAGAAGACAGAGAGTAGCAGTGGAAGGGTATTTTTCAGAATGGAGATCTGTAGCTAGTGGTGTTGTGCAGGGATCAGTGCTGGGACCTCTGTTGTTTGTAATATATATAAATGATCTGGAGGAAAATGTAGGGGGTCTGATTAGTAAATTTGCAGATGACATGAAGATTGGTGGAGTTGCTGATAGTACTGGGGATGGTCAGAGGATACAATGGGAAATAGGTAGATTGTAGACTTGGGCACAGAAATGGCAGATGGAGTTTAATCCGGACAAATGCGAGTTGATGCATTTTAGAGGATCAAATTTAGGTGTGAATTATACTGTAAATGGCAGAACCCTTTGAAACATTAACATACAGAGGGATCTGGACGTACAGGTCCACTGTTCCCTAAAAGTGGCAACACAGGTAGTCAAGGTGATTAAGAAAGCATGTGGCATGCTTGTCTTCATCAGCTGGGGCATTGAGTACAAGAGTTGGGAAATTATATTGCAGCTATATAAAACCATGGTTCGGCCACATTTGGACTATTGCGTGCAGTTTTGGACACCACACTACCGGAAGGACGTAGATGCTTTGGAGAGAGTGCAGAGAAGGTTCACCAGAATGTTGCCTGGTCTCGAGGGTGTTTGTTATGATGAGAAGTTAAATAAACTAGGATTGTGCCTGGAATGCACTGCCATGAATAGGGAGGGAATAGAGGGATACGATCCAAGTAAGGGCAGAAGGTTTTTTTTAGTTTAGCTAGGGCATAATGATTAGCGCAGGCTTGAAGGGCCAAAAGGCATGTTCCTATGCTGTATTTTTCTTTATTGATACACCTGCACATACGCACACACACATACACACACACACACATGCACGGGGAGTCTATGTCCTCGTGGTATTATCGCTAGACTATTATTCCAGAAACTCAGCTAATATTCTGGAGACACAGGTTCAAATGCCACTACTGCAGGAGGTGGAATTTGAATTCAATAACAAATATCTGGAATTCAGAATCTACTGATGACGGTGAAACCATTGTTGATTGTCAGAAAAACCCATCGGGCTCACTAATGTCCTTTGGGGAAGAAGATCTTCCATCCTTACCTGGTCTAGCCTACATGTGACTCCAGAGACGCAGCAATGTGGTTGACTCTCAACTGCCATCGGGCAACTAGGGATGGGCAATAAATGCTGTAAGAAGTCTCACAACACCAGGTTAAAGTCCAACAGGTTTATTTGGTAGCAAATACCATAAGCTTTCGGAGCAATGCTCCTTCGTCAGATGGAGTGGTCTCTGAGACCACTCCATCTGACGAAGGAGCATTGCTCCGAAAGCTTATGGTATTTGCTACCAAATAAACCCGTTGGACTTTAACCTGGTGTTGTGAGACTTCTTACTGTGTTTACCCCAGTCCAACGCCGGCATCTCCACATCAATAAATGCTGGCCAGCCAGCGAAGTCCAATTCCCACGAATGAATAAAAAAACGCTTTGAAATTCTGTTAAGCCTTCAATGAAACTCTGTCAAAGTTTGCAGTTCGTAAGTCCAATGAAAATGTAAATTTAATATAACCGTTACCAGCCATAAATGATTTTGGTGCAAGTTTTGGAACTGTGGTGTTGAAATTTCCAGATTACACAAAATGGAATTGGGCTGGAGGAGGTGTAAGGTGGGAGGGTAGAACTCAGAATGTGGAGCACCGTTGGAGAAAAAGGATAAAGTTGCAGGGTGGACAGGGTAAGTTAACTTCAATATAACAAAGGCCTGGATTCTCTGATCTCTCCCGTGGCTAGGATTCTCCAGTCCCTCTGCAATGAATGGAGATTTGGCCGAGCGCCAAATTCTCTGTTCTGGCTGGCAGCAGTAATGGGGCATGCGAGGCGGGAGAATTCCGGCCAATGTGTAAGGTGGGAGAAGGTCGAGGGCAGCCAGTTATTCCTGGCAAGGTAACCCCAGGGGGGAAAACTTAGGCTCCGACCAATTAGAATTCGGTTCTGTGTCAAACTTCGCTATGCTGGCGTAAGCTGGTCCCAGTTTGGTTTGAAGTGAGCTATACTGGAAGCAAGACTGGTCTCCTCTGTAAACAAGTTCACGCCCAGATCCAAGCCTTGTCCCTGAGTCAGCACCAGTTTTCAGATGACATTTTAGCAGACTCATAGACTCACGTTTTCAGCTGCTAATGATCGTGTATGTTCTTGTAGTGAAATCAATTGTGTAGGATATGTTATTTTCACATTTTCCCATTTCATTTAGACACCTCCCTTGGATAGACAATGTTGCCTACCTTTGAATTGGATAATATTAAAAACTGAGGTCTGTATACATTGGAATTAATGGTGTAAAGCAATACAATATTGCCCCGACAGAGTTAAAATCATGCCGGGCTTCAGTATTTGTATGGACCCTGACGCAACCATTCTGCTGTTGCATGAAGCCCAAGTGATGACCAGCATAGAATCCATAGAATCATAGAATCTCTACAGTGCAGAAGGAGGCCATTCAGCCCATCGAGTCTGCACCGACCACAATCCCACCCAGGCCCCATCCCTGTAACCCCACATGTTTACCCTACCAGTCCCCCTGACACTAAGTGACAATTTATCATGGCTAATCAACCTAACCGTTGGACTGTAGGAGGAAACTGGAGCACCTGGAGGAAACACACATAGACACGGGGAGAAAGTGCAAACTCCACACAGACAGTGACCCAAACCGGGAATCGAACCCAGGTCTTTGGCGCTGCGAGGCAGCAATGCCACGGTGTGGCCCCATAAGCATAAGTAAATAGTTTGGCACCTACCACCAAAACACCCTCCCCAAGCTGTCCCACCCTTGTGTGGGACAGGTCCTTCTTTTTCACACTTTGTCCCACCAGTAACACCTGTCATGTTTCTCTCCTTCACCGACACCCAGCCCACACCTTTGCATCCCCTTTAATCAATCAACCCTCACTCCTAACATTTGCCTTAGATCTTCCTGATCCCCACCACTCCCTCCCTTTACAGCTCATGCACAGCCCCAACCTTTCTGTCTCCTGTTTCATGATAGTGGGTTTCTGAAAGTTGGTCCAAAATTTAATTTAATTTTGATTTTAACAGCTGGCTGGTCCAATTAATCGAGTCACATGCTTCTTGAGTGTTGTTGGAGGTGAGTGACTCACCGCAGGATTCCTAGCCAGAGTATTTATATAGCTAGCCCAGTTGAATTTCTGGTCAATGGTAACCCCCAGGACATTGATAGTGGGGGATTCAATGATGGTAATGCCATTAAATGTCAAAGGGCGATAGTTAGATTTTCTCTTGATGGAGATAGTCATTGCCTGGCACTAATGTGACCTCCTCCTCCAGATAAGGGTTAACTGCCCACACCATTCATGATTGGATGTGGCAAGACTGCAGAGCTTAGATCTGAGTGTCACAGGGAGGGTATGGGTCCATTCAGGAATGTCACAGGGAGGGTATGGTTCAATTCAGGAATGTCACAGGGATGATATGGGTCTATTCAGGAATGTGACAGGGAGGATATGGGTCTATTCAGGAATGTGACAGGGAGGGTATGGTTCAATTCAGGAATGCGACAGGGAGGGTATGGGTCCATTCAGTAATGTCACAACAACGTGTGTGATGAACTTCAGGGAGTGTTACAAGAAGTGGTGCAGTGTATAACAAGGTGTGTTACAGGAAGAGATGTGGTATGTATCAGAAAGTATTACAAGGAGAGGTGTGGGGCATATCAGGGAATGTTAAAGAACATGGTGTATTTAGTACATCAGAGTATTACAGTGAGGAGTGTGGTGTACATAGTTGACAGCTGAAGGCCGCTGGTGTTTGGCTGCTGTGGGACCCACAAAAGTGTTCATGAATGAAATGTGGAAGATCGGTTCCATTTGAAATGCTGACAGTGACAGCTTTCCCCGTGCTGAGCATTCCTCTGCTATTCACCACCTTCCCTCCTCATAAATCTCCTGTTTCTCAATAGCTACCAGATGTGGATGACGTGGGCTGCTCAGCTCCCTGGGAAGCTCGTGATCCAGTGTGTTGTCATGGGCCCCGTTCCTGGCTCAGTGACAGTTTTATGTGAACGTGGTTTTTATGTGAGGCCTGACACTGGGGGGTTGGGAGCTGAGGGCTCGGAACTATTTCACTTGGCAGGGTTAAGGCAATTACCATTTCATCTTTTATTTGTTGTTACCGTTGCAATAAGACACTCCTCTCTGGATTTTCTTTTTGTTTACCATGTTAAAAGGGACAGCGCTTGAACTTCCACCCAATTATAACCTCGGCAGCCACAGGCAAGAATAAAAAGGCAAACTTACCCATTAACTAGATAACTGGAGTCTATGGTATATTAAAGTAGTAAATATGGACGGAATCTAACTGAGGAGGTTTGCTTGGTGTAATATATATTACACATATAATAAAACAGAATATAGAATATATACGATTCCTGCACTGAAATGTACTTGAGGGATTTGGATGGGGTTTATATAAAGTTAAAGTTTAAACTTTATTTATTAGTATCACAAGTAGACTTACATTAACACTGCAATGAAGTTACTGTGAAAATACCCTCGTCGCCACATTCCGGCGCCTGTTCGGATGGAAAATTTAGCATGGCCAATGCACCAAACAAGCACAGACTTTAGGTCTGTGGGAGGAAACCAGAGCACCCGGGCAAAACCCATACAGACACGAGGAGAACGTGCAGACTCCGCACAGACAGTGACCGAAGTCAGGAATCAAACCCGGGTCCCTGGCGCTGTGAGGCAGCAGTGCTAACAACTGTGCCACCGTGCCACCCAGATGTAGATCCAATTGTAGTAGAGTGTCCCCTTAAGGGCAGGGGGGGGGGGGGGGGGGGGAGTGGAGGGCATTTTCCCAAGGATCACGTAATCACCAAGGACCCTATGGAACATTTTAGCAGGAAGCTGAACCAATCAGCAGGAGGGTGCAGAGACTCTGATGAAGGGTCATCTAGACTTGAAACGTTGGCTCTATTCTCTCTCCACAGATGCTGTCAGACCGGCTGAGATTTTCCAGAATTTTACTGTTTTCTTTCAGATTCCAGCATCTGCAGTATTTTGCATTTATCTACTTATTCTGCTGGCAATAAAGCCAAATTGAGTCGGTCTCGATCTATTGCATGAATGATATCCAGTAATGAGTTACATGCTGGAATTTAATTGAAGCGTCTGGATGTGTTAAATTTAGAACCACTGCCTTCGACAGTTGCCGTGCTGCTGAGCTGGCATTAAGTGTGGCGAAACCAGAACTTTCTCCCTATTAAATATTGACAAGACCATGGATATTCAATTCAGTCCCAACCAAATATTCTTCATTCCAGTAACAACAATGGGTTTCTATTTATATAGCACTTTATTGTAATAAAACATCCCAAGATGTTTCACAGGAACATTAAAACGCAATATATGACACCGCACCACATGAGGAGATATTAGGACAGATGAGAAAAAGAAAGAATTGCATTTATCTTGAAGGCTAGTACAGAGTGCAGATGGGCATGTGCTGAGTGACCTGGGCATATGTGAGCTGCTGTCTGGTCAGGGAAAGGATGATTCGTATGCCAGTTCACCCAAGGGCAAGGTGGAGGATGAATATTGCTGTGAAGGGCTCAGTTGAGGGCCTCAATTGGACAGCATGTAGGAGGGTGTGAAGCGATCATTCACACAGTGCTGCTGGGTGCATTAGCTGGTCTGCCTGAACAGTTAGTACTTCTGCCTCACTGCACCAGGGACCTGGGTTCGATTCCTGGCTTGGGTCACTGTCTGTGCGGAGTTTACACATTCTCCCCCTGTCTGCGTGGGTTTCCTCCGGGTGCTCCGGTTTCCTCCCACAGTCCAAAGATGTGCGGGTTAGGTGGATTGGCCATGCTAAATTGCCCCTTAGCATCAGGGGGACTAGCTAGGGTAAATGCATGCGTAATGGAGATAGGGCCTGGGTGGCATTGTGGTCGCTGCAGAATTGATGGGCCGAATGGCTTCCTTCTGCACTGTAGGATTCAATGATTCTGTCTCCTCCCATTGTGAAAGAGCATGGAGGATTCCGGATTCAGTCTGGCAGAGGACATCATGTGATGCTTGCCTTCCCACAGCCTCTTTCCCCATCTTCCTATCATCCTATAGATCCAGAGGCAATGCTGCCCCTCTACCTATGTGGACAGGTCGTCTGATCTCCCCGATGAGGATGCGACAACATTCCCTGGCCAATCCAGCGACTCACCAAGACATGCCCATTAACTCCAGGGTGCTTCCAGACAATTTGCCATAGAAAAATATTCCCCCCAAAATTGACCATATCTACAAATTGGGTGCATGTGCTTCAAATACTGTTAGTATGGAGACTATCTTGCACTCGAATGCTCATTTATACTTGAGTGAGCAACAAATTCATTGCCTGCACACTTGTCATCGAAATCTGTGATCCTGGCTTCAGTTCAGCCAATTGGGCTGCGTTACATCAGGTTCAGGTCAAATTAAAGTCTTCCGATGCACACAATTGCATCTTTACCCAGAAAAAACGCTGTACAGGCAGGAAGAGGCCAGTGGTACGGGGCGGGGTGGGGGGGGGGGCACACATAGAAAGCAGTGCAAGGCAATCATAGTATTGCTACAAGCATTGCTAAATGAGGCAATACTGTGCTCTTGGACCTTGCTGCTTCATCCATATCCTAAGAAGAAGACCATTTTTTCAATTCTTTCACATGGGTCAGCAGTTATTACCCAATCTGAATTGTCCTTCAGAAGGTGGTGGTGAGTCTTCTTCTTGAACCACTGCAGTCCATGCAGTGTAGGAACACCCAATATACTGCCAGGAAGAGAGTTTCCAGCATTTTCGCCCAGTGATAGTGAAGGAACAGTGATATAGTACTGATTCAAGATGGTGCATGGCTTGGAGGGAAGCTTGCAACTGGTAAAGTTCCCATCTGTTTGCTGCCCTTGTGCTTCTGGTTGGTTGAGATTGCGAGTTTGAAAGGGGCTGTCTAAGGAGCCTTGATGAGTTCCTGTAGTGTATCTTGTAGATGGTACACACTGCATCGGTAGTGGAGGGGGTAAATGTTTGTAGATGGGGTGTCAATCAAATGGGCTGCTTCACCCTGAATGGTGATAAGCTTCATGAGTGTTGTTGGAGCTGCACTCATCCAGGCAAATGGAGCATATTCCATCACACTCCTGACATGTGCCTTGTAGATAGTGCACACGGTTTGAGGTGTCAAGTGGTAAGTTGTTCCCATAAGATTCCTAGCCTCTGACCTGTTCTTGTAGCCACAATATTCCTATGGCTGGTCCAGTTCAGTTACTGATTAATGGTAACTCCCAGGACGTTGATCGTGGTTGATATAATGCTATCGAATGTCAAGGGGAGATAGTTAAATTCTCTAAGGCTGGAGATGCTCATTGCCTGACACTTGTGTGACGTTAATATTTCTTGCCACCTATTAGCACAAACCTGAACGTTATCCAGGCCTTGCTGCGTGTGGACACAGATTGGTTCAGTACCTCAGGAGTCACAATGATGCTGAACATTGTGTAATCATCAGCAAACATCCCCACTTCTGACTTTACAATGTTAGGAAGGTCATTGATGAAGCAGCTGAAGATGATAAGGCTTAGAACATCAGTCTGAGACACTCCTGCGGTGAAGTCCTGGGACTGAGATGATTGACATCCAACAATGGGCTAGACATATCTCCAGTCAGTGGGGAATTTTCCTCCTGATTCCCATTGACTCTAACTTTGCCAGGGCTCCTTGATGCCAGACTCGGTCAGAGCTGAATGGCTTTGGTGGAATCCCAAACTGAGCATCAGTGATCAAGTCATTGTTGTGTCGGTGCCGCATGGTAACACTGTTGAAGACATTTTCCATCACTTTTCTGATAGTTGAGCAGAGGCTTATGGGCTGATAATTGACCAGGTCGGATGTGTCCTGCTTTTTGTGGATGGTATATATCTGGGCAATTATTCACATTGGCAGGTAGATGCCAGTGTTATAACTGTACTGGAACAGCTTGACTAGGGGTGTGGCAAATTCTGGAGCACAAATCTTCAGTATTATTGTTGGAATGTTAGGGCTGAGAGCCTTTGCAGTATTCAGTGCCTTCAACCATTAGAATCATAGAATCCTCACAGTGCAGTCGGAGGCCATTTGGCCCACCGAGTCTGCACCGACCACAATCCCCCACCCAGACCCTATTTCCATAACCCCTCATATTTACTCTGCTAATCCCCCTGACACTCAGGTTAATTTAGCTCGGTCAATCAATCTAATCTGCACATCTTTGGACGATGGGAGGAAACCAGAGCACCTGGAGGAAACCCACACAGACACGGGGAGAACGCGCAAACTCCACACAGTGACCTGAAGCCGGAGTTGAACTCGGATCCCTGGCGCTGTGAGGCAGCAGTGCTAACCACTGTGCCACCGTGCCATCTACTTTGGTAGTTTCTTGGTGGTACCCGGAGTGAATCGAATTTACTGAAGGCTGGTTTCTGTGATGCTGGGGGCTTCAAGGGGGGGGCGGGGTGCTAAGCTGCACCATTCTTCTGACTGAAGATTGTTGCAAGTGCTTTAGCCATGTCTTTTGGACTGATGTGCTGGGCTCCCCCATCATTGAGAAAGGGGATAATGATGGATCCTCCACCATTGTTTAATTGTCCAGCATTACTCATAATTGAAAAGATGACACACGGTTGCTGAATTTACTGCTGTTGAGTAAAAACCATTCTAACTGATTTTATCTGGGCAGTAGGGGGCAAGGGAAACTGTGATGAACTCCTCTTTGTTTGACTTTCTGAATTGTGGCATTTGTACAATTGAATTGGGATTTAATGTATCTTCCAGCCTTGGCTAGACAGTTCCATTATCTAGATTTCAAATTGTCAGATTTTGTCATTTTTCTTCCTAACATCTGTAAACATGCTACTGAATTTGTCTTTCCTTTGCAAGCAGCTCACTCCCTGTCTCAGCACTGATGTCAATGGGGTTTGAATATTGCTGACCACTGATGCTTCTCCTGTGGCACCAGTTTAGTGATAAAGGTACCGAAAGCTGTCAGTTTGAAAGGCAGGCAGTTCTGGGATTGACCTTGTGAACTACCATCCTGTTCTTGTCAAGAGTTTCCCCATCAGGCCGGCATCTTCAGCGGGTCACAGATTTTCCATGCATTGCATTGCTGAAGTGTCAGGAGCACAGCGCAATCACCTCGACTTGCCAACACGGAGAAACAACCCGTCACAGTTTCATAGCAGCCCTGGCCTCTGTCAATACCCCTGTGTTTTTTTTACACACTGCAGATCAGGGCCGGGCATGTCACACTGGCCCTTTATCCAAACACTGACTGAGCGGCAAAGCAACTGCATTGGAGATGCTGCTGTCAGGCCAGGACAAGCGGCTCATTCAAGGCCTAACAGTCAGGCCTCTGTGTGTGTGGGGCCCTCAGGAAAATACATCAGCGGAGTGAGAGGAAGCTGAGAATGGGGATCTTGTGGTTTATAATTGATACCATGCGTGCTGAAAGCAGGCCTGCATTGCATAACTACCACTGGGAGCCTGCACAATCACCTTGATGCTGCACTAACTATGACTGATTGATAGCCCTGTGAGCTGGGTACACACACACACACACACACACACACACGGAATCATTGTGAACAGGAATCTATACTGAGATTGTGGTGCAGGTTACTTGGCCAGGAACATCCACTTTCTCCCTATCACAAAACCCTGTGCAATAATGACCCAGATCCTCTGGTCTGTGGACTGTCAGAGACCGGGCATACCACCCAAGACACGTTTTGGGACCGTGTGGAATTCCTGATGCACTGACCTCTGTGGGAATTCCCTGGGAAGTTTCAACTTCCAACACACAGTTCCCCTGCTCTATACTTAGCAGAATAATTACCCAGGAAGTGTCAGACTGAAACCCAATTTAACTCCTAGGTAATTACACATTGCACTGCAACCCCCCTCCCCCCACAATCATTCACTCTGATCTACCAACTACTACTCCCTATCCACCCCGATATCCTGACGATTCCCCCAAACACCTCTCTTGACCACCCTAACCTGCACCAACCAGCCCATGGCCTGACCCAACTATACCCTGACTCACCCCTCCCCACTGCCCAAACTGAGTCAACTACTCCTCCTGACCATGTTACCCACTCTGACCAGCCCCTGACCTGACCTGGATACCCCTAGACCCACCTCACTCACTGGACCCAACTACCAATTAAACCACCTGCAACCTCACCCATATGCCATCTCACCCATCTGTCACCCTACCCACCAACCAGCTAATCGACCATACCTACTTACCTCACCCACCCAACCACCTTACCACCCTACCCATTCATTCATTCACCCAGTCAGCGACATTAACACAGGATTTTTAATCTTACCATATGGCAGCTAGTGCCCTAAAATGAGGGAGGGCCCTATCTCTCATCCCTGCCAACTCCACAGCGCTGCAACGGTGCTCTTTGAGAGGGCACTGCAC
Source organism: Mustelus asterias (assembly GCF_964213995.1). Taxonomy (NCBI): domain Eukaryota; kingdom Metazoa; phylum Chordata; class Chondrichthyes; order Carcharhiniformes; family Triakidae; genus Mustelus; species Mustelus asterias. Next base: position 101,673,025 of record NC_135813.1, read on the forward strand.
TCCACATTTCTGGTAAAGTTAGGCTAGGAAGATCCAACGAGAAATATGGAGACGTGTTGAGGCAAGGCCTAGTTCGAATGGAGCAGCAATCTGGCGATGATTGCCACTCCTCGGAAGACCTGAGCCAATGCTTTTGGTAAAATTTGGTGCTCCTCAGGTATGAAGTGTTAATATTAGGATCAGAACAAAAGATCCTTTCTCATTTTTCCCAGCATGAGTCTACCTCAGGTACTCCCGGGTGAAGTGAGATACAGCTAACCTGCAGAGATTCATTCAAACGCAGGTCAGGCAGGAAATTGAGGTCAAAAATTGCATTATCCCAAACTTTATCCGAGTAACACACCCACCTCCCATTCCACCAGTTTCAATCTTTCAACTTTACATAGGAACATATGAATTAGTGGCAGGAGTAGGCCACTCAGCCTCTTGAGCCTGCTCCACCATTCAATAGGACCATGGTTGATCTGATTGTAACCTCAAACCAATTTCCTGCCATCCCCCAATAACCGTTCACTCCCTTGTTAATCAAGAATCTATCCAACTCTGCAATAAAAATAGTTAAGGATTCTGCTTCCACTGTCTTTTGAGGAAAAGAGTTCCGGAGATTCACCACCCTCTGAGAGAAGAAAAAAAAATTCTCCTCATCTCCGTCTTAAATGTGTGGGCCCTTGTTTTTAAATAGTGACCTTTAGTTCTAGATTCTCTGACAAGAGGAGACATTCTCTCCACATCCACTCTGTCAAAACCCCTCAGGATTTGAAAGGTCTCGACCTCTTATTTTTCTAAACTCTTGTGGATACAAGCCTGACCTCTCCAACCTTTCCTCAGAAGACAACTCGCCTATTCCTGGTATTAGTCTACTAAAGCCAACTCTGAACTGCTTCGAGTGAACCTTCTACTTTCCACACCAGCTATCCTTGTGGCCTCTCTGAGCAATGACTAAATGCTGAATGAAGGCATGACTCTGGTGAGGGCCTGTTATAGAATCTGCATTGCAATTACCCAACATGGTGTCAGATCTGAGCAGTTACCTACGAGAAGATGCTATTTTCATATCAGCTTGATGGGAATTCAAGCCTCTCCCCCCACAGCCCCAGGTAGATTTTTCTCCCCTCAGAAGGGGGATGGCTGTGGGAGAGCAGGCAGGTTGCTGGTTGTGAGGTGGGGGTTTATCCACAGCAAGACTAGCCTATGTCTGTTCTGTGACCTGGAGGGGAACTAAAATATAGTAAAACCTAACTTTGGGCTTCACTTTGGTTGTACGGGAAATCATGCACAGGTAGTTAAAATGGGAAAGTGTTCTTTCCACTGGGCCAATATCCCTCAGGTTCACCACAATATTGATTAGAGGAAAGATAGGTAATTAGATGAGAGAAAAAAAGAATAGAAGAGTTTGCTGTTTGTTAGATGATGTAGGGTGGAGGTGGCTCAATGGGAGCATAGATATCGGAGGAGACTAAGTGGGCCAAATGTCCAGTTCCTCATAGAATAATAGAATCCCTGCAGTGCAGAAAGAGGCCATTGAGCCTGCATCAACAACAATCCCACCCAGGCCCTATCCCCATAACCCCACGTATTTACCCTGCTAGTCCCCCTGACACTAAGGGGAAATTTAGCACGCCCAATCAACCTAACCCACAGATCTTTGGACTATGGGAGGAAACCGAGCACCCGGAGGAAACTCACACAGACATGGGGAGAAGGTGTAAACTCCACACAGACAGTCGCCCAAGGTCGGAATTGAACCTGAGTCCCTGGTGCTGTCCTGTTCTTGCCCCATAACTTCTATGTAATGCTTCACAAAACCAAATGTGGTAATTTATTGCAGTTTTGTCACTACATCATGGATTAGACCCATCAGGACACATGCAAAGTCATTTGTAATTCTACTGCAGCTGCAACGTAATTGGAAGTGAAACCACATTGAGATCATAGCAAAGTGTGACAGGAATAGTACAGGGCGGCATGATGGCACAGTGGTTAGCACTGCTGCCACACAGCGCCAGGGACCCAGGTTCAATTCTGGCCTTGGGCGACAGTCTGTGTGGAGTTGGCACGTTCAGTGTATGAAATTCAATGTTGCATTTCTGAATGCTGCAATGAGAGCCTGCATGACTCCAGATGCCCAGGAATGAGAGTGGCAAGTGCTGAGATCACACATCATTATGGCCTCAACTACTTTCTGTGGTAGTGAATTCCAGACTTACCATTGTCTGGGTGAAGAAATTTCTCTTCATCAGTCTGAAAAGCTTTACCTCTTATCCTCAAACACCTAGTTCTGGACTCCCCCACCATTGGGAACATTATAGAAACATGCAAAGGAAATAGAAGCAGGAGTAGGCCATATGGCCCTTCGAACCTGCTACGCTATTCATTTTGATCATGATTGCTCATCAAATTCAATATCCTGATCCCACCTTCCCCCCCATATCACTTGATCCCTTTAGCCCCAAGAGCTATATCTAATTTGTTCTTGAAATCACACAATCTGATTGACCTGAAAGAGTTGGCAAGCTTCTGCACAAACTCAGCCATTCTAAGCTTTAATCTTTGGCAATGTCACAAATAGCATTGTGCTGGTTTTGTAGCCTGGGCTGAGTGTTGTAAACTAGTGAACCATCCCCCATCTCAAACCCACGCCAATAGGAAAGCATTCACCAACTGCTGCTCCATTAAATGTGTTTTCTTCCATGAGAGAGGAAGAGCACACAACATAAGTGCTTCGATGTAACAATGAGTGCAACAAATTGAATACCAGACCCAGATTTTCTGAATCCCTCGACATTAGTTCCAAGCACTCCAAGTAAACCGCTGCCTCAAAACATGCCACCCTTTCCAAGTGGCATGTTTTGGGAAGGCGATGACCTAGTGGTATTCTCGTTAGATTGTTAATCCAGAAATCCAGCTAATGTTCTGAGGACCTGGGTTCGAATCCTGCCGCAACAGATGGTGGAATTTGAATTCAAAAATATCTGGAATTAAGAATCTACTGATGACCATGAAACTATTGTTGGAAAAACTCTTCTGGTTCACTAACGTCCTTTAGGGAAGGAAATCTGCCGTCCTTACCTGGTCTGGCCTACGTGTGACTCCAGAGCCACGGCGATATGATTGACTCTCAACTACCTTCTGAACAGGGCGGCATGGTGGCACAGTGGTTAGCACTGCTGCCTCACAAGGACCTGGCTTGGGTCACTGTCTTTGTGGAGTCTGCGCGTTCTCCCCGTGTTTGCATGGGTTTCCTCCCACAGTCTGAAAGACGTGCTGATTAGGTGCATTGGCCATGCTAAATTCTCCCTCAGTGTAACCCGAACAGGGGCCAGAGTGTAGCGACTAGGGGATTTTCACAGTAACTTCATTGCAGTGTTAATATAAGCCTACTTGTGACACTAATAAATAAACCTAAACTCAAACAAGAGCAACTAGGAATGGGCAATAAATGCTGGCCAGCCAGCGATGCCTATGTTCCACGAATGAATAAAGAAAAATACAATGCAAAGTACAGTGATGTACTGGGAGCTCATTTCTCAGTATACTTACTGAAAAAATGGCATTGCAGTTCCTTCCTCTCGTTTCACCCACCCAAAGTCCAGCCTGGCCTTCCAAATCTTTGGAGTTATGTCCCTGACATTTTTACATTGTGCACAATCACCTTCACCCAATCACTGAGTCCAGAGAATAAAGAAAAACAACCAGCAGATGGCTGAAGAAAGAAAATGTTTTATTCCTTTTGTTTGAAATTCTTAATAAAACTTGAAATAAAAAAATATTTTACAAAAAAATGATTGTATATGGAAAGCAGCTGGGACACAGCGCGCCAGGAGTCAGGAGTCCCAGTGTGCTGGCAGCCGCACAGTAACCCAGGCGAGTTAAAGCTCTTACATAAAAGCAAATTACTGCGGATGCTGGAATCTGAAACAAAAACAGAAAATGCTGGAAAATCTCAGCAGGTCTGACAGCATCTGTGGAAATAGAATAGAGCTAATGTTTTGAGTCTGGATCCAGGCTCGAAACATTAGCTCTATTCTCTCTCCACAGGCACTGTCAGACCTGCTGAGATTTTCCAGCGTTTTTTGTTTGTGTTTGAGTTAAAGCTTTTCCCTGCCAGTTATTCAAAGATGGCGAAATGGCAGGCTCTTGCTTAGCGTCTCACATAGTATGCAACACTGTAAATACACCAAAAGCACTCGAGAAGCTAAAACTATGGTTGCAAGGTGCCGCAGAATGCTGATACACTTGTACTGTGGCTGCTGACTACCTCACTGCAGACTCCAGTCTCTGTGCTCCAGTGTTCTGTTAACACAAATGAACTTTATAAACTAAACTGACCCTTGGTGCGCCAACCAACTCTGGTCCCTAGGCCCTGCTTTCCAGGACCTATCTTCCCCACTCCAAATTAGTTCAAACACCATTTCCTGCCAAAATTGGGTCCATCACTGCCATGATAGTTGATTGTTAAGCTCCCTCCTCCTCCAACCGCTGCTGCACTCTGGACCATGTTTCACAGGAAGCTGCCTGAGTGGAGTTTTGTGCAGCACTGAGCTAGTTACACACATTTTAACGAGGCACGAAGGTGTCATCTTTGGTCCTTTACCTCAGTCACAAAGACATCAAGAGAACTGAAAAAGAATAAAATACAAAAAGCCAGCAGTTCAATACTGAATAAAATAACAGGAAAGGGCAAGGAACTGATGTTTTTCTTTTTGAGAGAAAGCTTTGCTTATGCAAATTTATGGAAAGATATAACGTCACGCAAAACTTGGATTCCACAGTCCATATGTTTCTTTCTATCTCTAGGACTAACGGAAATGCCTGACACTCTCCGTACCATGAATGATCGTCAGTCCCAGGCATTTGCAAGGTCAAGGGAAAGAAGGCATTGCTTTTAGTCATCCGTCAAGGCAGTACCAATCCAATATTTAATGCACTCTGGCACATTTGGTCATGTTGAGCCATCAGGAAGACATAAGTGAAGGTAAGAAACACGTACGAATATATTACGTTACAAAGTCGATCACTTTTATTGTGCTCCATGTTTGGCGGATGGGCACAACAGTGGCCGTGCAGTTCCTTGGTTCTACAAGAGATTTATAAGTGCCTTTCTGCCCATTTTGTTTTTGGTTTTTGGTGCAGGGGGTGGAATGTTAATGAGGTGAACAGAGGCAGAAGACATTTTTTTGGTTATGACTCCTTATAGGCCATCACCTGAGGTGGCAGCACAGCCGTTTTAGGATGCGAGTCTAACGTTGCCTCCTTGCTGCGCTTCCTTGGTGGTTTTTTGATTGGTGTCCTTTTGGGTGTTTGGTCACCTGTTTCCTGTCTGGCCTGAGTACAGTTCATTCCATCCTGCTCCTGGTAGCTATAGCTTTGCCTGTTGTCCTCCAGAGTTGAGCTCCTGTCATTGCCTGCCATCATTTCCTGGTGCTCGGGAGAGGGAGTTATCATTTTTTGAAGATTGGTCGATGTTGGAATGACAGCTTTATTTAACTTCTGGTTATTTGCGCCAAATGAGCGCTTTGCTTTCTGTGGTGGCGTAGGCTTTTCCCTCTGCTGCTGAGGTGAAATCAGCCCATTTTGCCTCATGCTAACCTCTGACTTACTCTGAGTCTTTTCTTTGAGTTGAGCCAACATGGTAGCTGTCTCTGAGGGTAGCTGATGGTGAATGACCTCTGGCCTACCCTTTGCATGTGGTGGGCCTCTTGGTGATTCTTTTCCTTCCGCACCCTTCTTATCATCGGGCAAAGTACCAATTCTTTTCAAAGCATTTTGGACAGCACCATTGAGATTTTGCATTTGTTCAGCACTTGCTTTGGTTTTCTGCATTTTGCTTCCATAATTCATGTCATTCGCAGTTTGCTCCCTTGCCCGGTTGGGTCCTTTGTCTTTGTGTCTCAGCTTTACCTCTGTGGAGCTCCTCTTCTCATCCGGCCTACCGTAAATCCCAGCAGAGGACTCGCTTAGATTCCTCCTTCTGCTACTGCTTGTCCCATGCTGACTCTCTACTTGATTGGCCGCTTTGTCCAATGATGGTGATCTTGTGGCAGATGAAGCACTTGATTGGCTGTTATTGAACTTGCCATGAATCCAAGACAGTTTGGGCTTGGTTGAAGGGTCAGGTGGGGGAGGCTTGATCCTCTCAGGTGAAGGATGCTTGCCACTCATGTTGGTGTTTTTGCTGCTGTTGGTGTTCACACTGATGTCGCTGTCTTTGGACTGCTTGGATAGTCGTGCTACCTTTGCATACACAGCCCCGCTGGTTGAACCTGAGCCGTTACTCGAGGCTTCGCTGTCAGATAATTTGAGCAACAGCGTATCGTTGGGGTCACCTTTCAGGCATGTGTACTCCCCGGCATCTTCTTCGCTGATTGGAGGAGCTAGCTTTTCCACTAGGTTCACCCTCTCACGGACACTGTTCTCCAGGACACTCTCTGTAAAACCAAACCTCAATGTGAGAACATTTGCAGTCAACAACACCGCACTGTAGAATCCAGTCACTACACAGCAAGACACCAAAGAATCAGAATTACTGCCAGCAATGGAGGTCAACAAATAAAATTAAAGTTGTAAAGTTTATTTATTAGTCACAAGTAAGACTGCAATGAAATTACTGTGAAATTCCTCTACTGGCTACACTCCGGCACCTGTTCGGGTCAATGCACTTAACCAGCACGTATTTCAGACTGTGGGAGGAAATCAGAGCGCCTGGAGGAAACCCACACAGACACAGGGAGAACATGCAAACTCCACACAGACAGTGACCCAAGACCGGAATCGAACCGGGGTCCCTGGCGCTGTGAGGCAGCAGTGCTAACCGCCGTGCTACCAACAGAGAACAGGTAGACAAGCTGGATCAAATATCAGTAGGGGGACATTTAGGGGATTGTGATCATTGTATCATCAGGTTTAGATTGGCGATGAAAAAGGACAATCCAGAATAAGAATAATTAAATGGTGGAAATCCAACCTCAATGGAGTAAGTTTCTGAATAATGACTAACAATCTTCAAACAGCCCTAACCTCCATAAAATGTTGGTACAAATTCCTCATTTTGCAAAGGAAATATGAAAGATACGTCTGTACCTCCATCTGATCAGACAGAAGCACCACTATTATCCATTCAGTTGACAACAAGATTACCCATTTGCTACTTGATTTGTAACAAGGATGTGAATGACAGTAAGTAATCCCAACTCCCCATGATAAGTACCTGGCAGGGGAGAGTCAACGATCAGGCAGGTTGATCTCCCAGGGTGAGACTATCCCATTGCTCTTGGGGGTGTGTTGACACCTACGATGGAAGTTTGCCAAGGCGAGGGTAGAGTAAATTCTCAGGGTAGCCAATGAGGTTAAACCAAGGCTTTACCTGATGCAATTTTTCAAAGCCATCTCGGCCTTCTGGCTGAGATGAAGCATCAGATCAAGCCCGGAAGGGGGTGCAATGCCTCATCCTGTCAGCTTGGATTTTGTTTGATTGAACCCAAGATGGGATGCAATGTCTTGTCTTGTCAGCTAGGATCTTGTTTGTCCCTCATGTGGGGACCTAATTTGAATTGGCATTTTTGATTAGAAATAAAGTACTGAAAGCTACCAATAAAAAAAAAGGATAAGTAATGGTGACCACCTACTCTTAGTTCAATTGGTAATAAGGAACTTTATTGTCCCAATGGGGGTTGAGGTGGACCAGCTGGATCAAATATCAGTCGGGGAACATTTAGGGGATTGTGATTATTGTATCATCAGGTTTAGATTGGCGATGAAAAAGGACAACTGCAATCCAGAATAAGAATAATTAAATGGGGGAAATCCAACCTCAATGGAGTAAGAAGGGATCTGGGCCGCGTAAATTGGAATCAAAAGTTAACAAGCAAAATGGTAATGGAATAATGACCAGCCTTTGTCAAGGAGACAGTTTGTGTACAGAGTGTGTTCCTGCAAGGGGAAAGGTAGCAGCAACAAATCCAGAGCTCCCTGGATGACAAAAGAGATTGAAATTAAGATGGAGCAGAAAAAAATGTGCTTATGACCGATGTCAAGTGGATAATACAATTGAGAATCAGGCTGAATATAAAAGGTTCAGAAATGAATTGTAAAATCAAATAAGCAAAGGAAAGAAATAATACGAAAAGGGACTGGCAGCAACAAAGAAGGAAATTGAAATGTCTTCCACAGGCATATAAATAATAAAAAAGTGGTAAGAGGGGCCCAATCGGGACCAAAAAGAGGACTTCGGCATGGTGACAGGAAGCATGGCTTTGATGTTAAATTAGCATCTATCTTATCAAATTTGTATCCTTTTTTAATTCATTCATGGGATATGGACGTCGCTGGCTGGTCAGCATTTATTGCCCATCCCTAGTTGCCTTTGAAGGGCAATTGAGAGTCAATCATATTGTTGCAATTCTGGAGTCACATGTCAGCCAGACCAGGTAAGCTTGGCAGATTTCTCTCCCTAAAGGACATTAGTAAATCAGTTGAGTTTTTCCGACAATGGTTTCATGGTCATCAGTAGATTCTTAATTCCAGATATTTTTTATTGAATTCAAATTCCACCATCTGCTGTGGTGGGATTCGAACCTGGATCCCCAGAACAGTAGCTGAATTTCTGGATTAATAGTCTAGCAATAATATCGCTAGGCCATCGCCTCTTCTATTACCAAGGATGAAGATGCAGCCAATTCAAATTAGGTTCAATCATGGTTCCCACATGAGGGACAAACTAGATCCAAGCTGACAAGATAAGACATTGCATCCTATCTTGGACTCAATCAAACAAGATCTATTGTGAAAGAGGAGGTAATTCAGACACAAGGAGGGTTTAAAATTGATAAAGAGGAAGCCCTGGGTAAATTATTGGTGCTTAAAGTTGATAAGGTACCAGGAGCAATGATGAGATGCATTCAATGGGATATGGAAGGAAGTGGGAGTGGAAATTGCAGAGGCACTGTCCATAATTTTCCAATCTTTCTGCGAGGTGGTGCCAGAGGAATGGAGAGTTGCAAATGCTACACCCTCGCTCAAAAGGGATGTGAAGATAAGCCCAGCAACTTCAGGCCAGTCAGTTTAACCTCGGCGATGGGGAAGATTTCAGAAAGAATAATTTAAAACAAAATTAATAGTCACTTGGGACAATGCAGGTTCATTAAGGAAAGACAGCATTTGTTCAAAGTAAATCATGTTTAACTAATGTGCATAAGTTTTTGATGAATTAACAGAAAGGCTTGATAAGGGTAATGTCGTTGATGTGGAAAAGACATTTGATGAAGTGCCACATGACAGACTTGTGGTCAAAATGACATCTCAATAAATAAAATGGACAGTAGCAGCATGAGTGGCAGGAAACAAAGGGTAGGGGTGAACAATTGTTTTTTAAACTGGAGAAAGGCTTATAGTGCAGTTCCGCAGGGATTACTAATAATCTAGACTTTGCTGCGCAGTGCACAATTTCAAAATTTACAAATGATACAAATCTTGGAAGTATTGTGAACTATGGGGCGGATAGTGTAGAATGACTTCAAAATGATTTAGAGAAAGGTTTGTGGAATGGACAAGTGTCAGATGAAATGTAATGTCGAGGTGTGTGAAGTGAAATCAAAATTCAGTGTGATGGGGAGACCACACAGAGAGACAATATAAAACATAGACTACAATTCCAAAAGGGGTGCAGGAGCAGAGGAATCGGAGTGTATACTGCAAAAATACTGAAGGTGGCAGGACAAGTTGAGAGCACGGTTTATGGAGCAGATGCCATTTGGGGCTTTATCAATAGAGACATAGGGTGGAATTTTCCAGCCCTTCCCACTGGCGGGATTGTCCCATCTCGCTGAAGGTGACCTTTTGCAGCTGGTTCCTCGGTGGCGTAGCTGGTGAGCAACGGAAAAGACCATTGACTTCGATGGGCCCGCCGGTAGCCAATGGCAAGTCGCCTCCGCCACTGGAAAGCCAGCCACGGGGAGTGTGATAATCCCAGTTTGTTGGGAAACTTGACCCGCTTTTAACCTGCCCTGAAACTCCGGAGAACAACATTCCGAACTATTTTCCCACCATTGGGAAACTGATTTTTTGCCTCATGCCACGTTCATTGGCCCTGTCATTATTCTGCTGCAATGTTGGGGGACCCCATTTACATTCATTAGCATCTCATGAATGCTCATCAAAAAGGCTAACTCGCCAGGATCACAATTCCGTCCTGTCAGCAGGTAATCAGAATGTTCTGTTTTGCCACTGTCTATAAGTGGGGTGCATCTGACAAGTTTCACTTCATCCACATCCTGAAGGTCAGTAGAAGCTGCTTTGTCTTCCTTTTAAAACCATCATTGCTACATATCGGGTGCCTGTAGCAGAAGCTACATGAAGGCTGGGCACAGGAGGCACAGTAAGGAGTCTAACAACACCAGGAGGCACGACCAGTGAGGAGGGGTAAGATGGGGGCGGGATGGCCAGAGGGCAAATGTTAAAGACTGTGGGGGAGGGGGGGGGGGGGGGCATGTTTAAGAGACTGTCCTGGAAAGGTTGAGTGTCCAGGATTTCAAAATTTACAAATGATACGAAACTTGGAAGTGTTGTGAACTATAGGGCAGATAATGTAGAATTACTTCAAAATGATTTAGGGATAGGTTTGTGGAATGGACTGACAAGTGTCAGATGAAATGTAATGTCGAGAAGTGTGAAGTGATATCAAAAGTCAGTGCGATGGGAAGATCACCCAGAGAGACAGCATAAAACATAGGGTACAATTCCAAAAGGGGTGCAGGAGATATTTCGATATGGCGCAAGGCCCTTCAACCATGTGTTGTAATGGCAGGGTGGGCAATTTCCTGTTCGGCCTCAACTGGAGTATTGGATCCAGTTCTGGGTGCCACACTTTGGGAATGATGTGGAAGCACTAGAAAGGGTGCAGAACAGATTCTTAGGAATGTTTTTTTAGGATGAGAAACTTCACAGATTGGACAAGTTGGGTCAGTTCTTCTTGAAGGTTGAAAGGGGATTTTATCGAAGTGTACAAAAATCATGTGGAATCTAGACAGAATAGATAGGGAAAAATTGTCGCCATTGGTGGAAGGATCAGTAACTTGCTAAAGAAGCAATGGCAACATGAGGAAAGAATTTATCACACACAGTAAGTGGTTAGGATCTGGAACACACTGCTTGAGACTGTGGTGGAGGCAGGTTCAATCAAGGCGTTCAAGAGGGAATTGGATCATTATGTGAAAAGGAAACATTTGCAGAGCTATAGAGAAAAGGCAGTTGCACCAAATGAATTGCTCCTTCAGAGGGCCAGCACAGATACGACAGGCTGAGTGGCTGCCTTCTGTCCTATAACCATTCTATAATTATGTGAATTCATTCAAGTGCACAACTGGTTACTTTAGAAGTAGAGGAGGACAAATATAAACTGGAATTGTAAGACTATATGCAGCCACTGACATCTGTACTCACCTTCATGAGGTACGCAGTACACAGGACCATCATCTGCTGTATCAAAAGAGGAAAAGGAGCCGTGGGAAGACCAGGATGGTGATGGCTGATCCATCATAGATGGCGGCTCAATGTAGCTGCAATTCAAGGTGTTTTCCATGTCATGGTGGGCCACTGAAAGTAGTAGTACAGGATTAGCAAAGGGAATGGGTGTATCCAACCTCAAGAAACATGTCACATTCACCCACTTGCCATTCAGTGATGTGTCTGCAACTTGATAGCCTCAAGAATGGTGCACTGACTCATTTAATAACACCCAGAACTAAACCCTACCCCATTAAAAACATTCCAAATATCTTAACTCCAACTATCCTGTCCAGAGGATGTTCCCAAATATTTCACACACTTCGTTTGATGTTGCTCCCAAGATCCATTTAAAAAATATATTCTTTGCCCTTACCTTTCTGGCCTATATCCCTGGTTTGCCCAATTTATCCACGCTTATTCATATTTTGTAAACTTTGATGATCATATTGCCCACGGAACATTGCGCAGTCTCACAGGCTATTATCCTGCGTTAATTAATTGTGTTCCATTATATTCAAGGAAAGGGCATTTATTGGGGTTGCACTAGTGTACATAGAAAGAAGCACACTGAAACTGAGGCATGGTTTCATTAGGAGATGCATGCTTGTAATGTTTCACTTTGTAAATAAATGTAAGACTGCGTGAAGATTGGCTGCAGTACCATCCTTCACCAACTGGCTTTGTGAAATGAACATCCAGGAGTTCAATAGTGACACAGAGGCTGCATTATATTATTATAAAGACCTATTGCTCCACGAATGTCAAATGGGACTTTTACCTCCTATTTTGATTGTGATATATCTGTGAGTGCCATTCCTGACACTCCCTCCTGCGATGAATAATGCCTCTCAACTAAGGGTTACATTTTGTTGACATATGATTTGACATCAGCACCGGGTTTAACGATTGCTCCTGCTCCTCAAAAAAAAAACACTTAAAAATGATCTCTTTGACAGCATGAGTGTCTGAGTAGGATGAATTCCACCATCCTTTGCCTCGACCTTTCCAGTCTTTAGTTCCTGCAGAGCCTTATGTACTTCATGCCACCCTCACGCTGACTAACTGAAAGGCGTTTCGCATTGTGAAGTAGCGGGATGCTAACTAAACTGTTTACTAACATGAATGTAATACCATGGTGATGCCTCAGGAACATGTGAAGAATTCCTAACCTTTGTGTTTTTAGTGATGTTCAGCTTTGATGTGGTTATTTCATTAGCTGCAGTAGCAGCTGTGGGTGATTATGGTAGATCTGTGCTAATCGTGGCCTCCACATCTACCTCTTTAATATACAGCAACCGATGGAGGAAAGAAAATAATATTTCAGGCAGGCTGCCAGGCTGCTGAGATGAAGCCAAGCACTGACTCGCTGTTAGTCCAGACTAACAGGAGCTTCAGAATGACTAATGATGGACTAGACACAGGAATAAAGTCAAGGCTGGAGACCCAGCCAGTATTAGGCTGAGGATTCCCTGAAATATTGGTTACTAAGTTGGTGAGGACCAGTTTCAGGATTACGTAGGTGAAGACCAGTACTGTTTGGGTTACTCTATCTCCCTCCACTGTCTTCTCCTTTAACATCATCCTTAAAACCATCTCTCAATAGGCTGGGAGTGTTAGATAAAGGGGGTGAGGAAGAGGGTCATGTAATGTGCAACTGCCAGTATAGATCAGTTGATCAAAATTTACCCATTTTTATGCTGTCAGTAAGTCTTTGAACAAACTTTTGATCAGCCTTCCTAGTATCAACCCCTTTGACTTAGCATCATTCATTTCTGAACACATGCCTGTTATGTGCCGAGGAACATTTTTCTATGTTAAAGTCATTATATAAATACAAGTCATTGTTGGGTCTGTGACAAAAGTAGAGTAATTTTGTCCATTGTTTATGAGTTTTCACTCAACACTGCCTGTATTACTCGAGGAGACATAGAACTCTCAAAATGACTGCTAAAGTCTAATAAATTCTGGTAGATTGCTTGTCTTTCTGTTCTAGCCTAACACATATGGAAATAGACCAACAGAGAAGAAACAGATATGAGTGTAACAAATATCACTGTTGGCTTATTTTGTTGCTGTCAGCTTTGCCATCTTATTTTGATACACAAAGGGCACGATTTTACCACTGCGTCGCGCCCGTTTTTGGGCGCAAAAACATGGTAAAGTCGGGTGTGAAGCCATTAACGTGATCCGCACCCACGTCCGCGCAGATGCCCACTTTATTGAGGCCCGAAAATGGCCGCGATCCGATTCGCGCCCGAAACAGGCGCAACGGCGATTTAAATGCATTTGCATGTATTTAAATTGAATTAATGAACTGCCCGCCCAACTTTATCAGCATTTCCCCCTTTACCACCGCATGTGCGTGTCCAGATTTGGCGCAAAACAGATATGCTTGACAAAAGGCCTGTTTCGGGCGCTCCAGCTTCTGAAAAGGTGAGTTCAGAACTTCCAACGCTCTCTGACTCAGATCGGTGGTGGGGGGGGAAGGAGGGAGACGGGCCAGATCATTCTCTGGTGGCGGGGGGGGGGGGGGGGTGGAGGGGTCAGGAGAAGGGAGGCCCGATCATTTTCTGGTGGAGGGGGGGGGGGGGAGGGGGGAGGGTGTGGAGGAGGAGGAGATGGGTCAGATGTATTTCTGGTGGATGGGGGGGGGAGGGAGGACAGATCGCTCTCTGGTTTGGAGGGGAGGGGGGCAGAGGGAGGCCAGATTGTCATCTCGTGGGGGACAGGGAGGAGGAGGCGGGTCAGATCGTTGTCTGGTGGGGGGGTTGGGGGGAGGTGGGTTAGATGTATCTCTGGTGAATGGTGGGGGGGGGGGGGGGGGAAGAGAGAGGAGGGAGGCCCGATTGTTGTCTGGCGGGAGGGGGGTGTGAGGAGGCCCGAACGTTCGCTGGATGCAGGGGGGAGGCCCGATCATTTTCTGGTGGAGGGGGGGGGGGGGGAGGGGGGCGGGGAGGGGGGGCGGGGGGATGGGGGCGGGGGAGGAGGGGGGGTCAGATGTATCTCTGGTGGATGGGGGGGGGGCGGGGGGGGGGAGGACAGATCGCTCTCTGGTTTGGGGGGTTGGAGAGGGCAGAGGGAGGCCAGATTGACGTCTGGTTGGGGAGAGGGAGGAGGAGGTGGGTCAGATCGTTGTCTGGTGGGGGGGGTAAGGGGAGGCGAGTCAGATGTATCTCTGGTGGATGGGGGTGAGGGAGGAGGGAGGCCCAATCGTTGTCTAGCTGGGGTGGGCGGGGGGGGGGGGGAGGCCCAAACCTTCTCTGGGGAGGTGGGGGTTAGGCCCGATCATTCTCTGGGGGGGTCTACTGCCACTCTGCGGGCGATCGGTGGGGGGGAAGGGGGCAGAGGGTCATGATCGGTCTGGGTAGCGGGGGGGGGGTGGATAAGGGGGACAGTTATGTTGTAGGGGTGGGGTGATGTCTGCGGGAACCATCGCTCCTGGGCCGCTTTATCTGCTTTTTGTGGCCCGGGAGCAATGTATGAGCGGCGCGATTTTCAGATTTTTTTTCTAACTGCGCATGCGCAGTTCAGAGCTCCGATTGTTTCGGGCGTGCTAAGCTCCGCCCATGGCGTGATTCAGACCCGTGAATTTTTTTTTCAGGTCAAGTGCTAATGGAGGCGCCTGAAAGCAGATTCCCAAGTCGAATCTGAATTGTGCCCAGATTCAGCACTTAGAATGAAAATGGTAAAATCAGGCCCAAAGAGACATTATTCTCTGGTTCAAGTGCAATCGGGATACAAATATGAACATCTTGTGGGTCTTTTTAACATACATGTTTGATTGACGGTTCTTTTTGAGATTAATAGATATATATCTCAGTTTGTTTTGTCCCAATTATTTTAACAAGTATTTATTTGGCTTCTATGTTCAAAGGTAGGAGCATTCCATCCGAAATTATCAGCTAAACAAATTGTCACATAGATGTTAATAATCAGGGAACTTGTAATTGCTATATATTAAAGTGTCATTGAGTGAGTGGAATTTAATGCAGCCCTTCACGTTATATGGGATACCCAGACACCATCATTACTGAGCCAATTGATGCTCATTATTCCTGAGCCCATTTATGATTCCGTGACCCGGAGTCCACCACAATGAAGTGATGGCTCAGGGATTAAATGGGAGCTGCACAGCTTTCCAGTGCCTCTCGAGGGTCACCCAGTAAAACTTGTCCAACGCCGTGCCCAACTAAGGGATTTGGAATTGGGAAGGGAGCAGCCCCCGAAAGCCAACCAACTGCCTTACCTCCAACCATCTTACTCTCTCTCCCATAGAATCCCTACAGTGCAGAAGGAGGCCATTCGGTCCACAGAGTCTACATTGACTCAGCATCTTAGGCCCACACACCAACCACCCCACCACCCCCCTCACCCCCTCCCCCCCAGCTGTTCACCCGATCCCCGTAACCCCTAATCCACCTTACCTACACAACTTGGAACGTTAATTTAGCCTGGCCAATCCACCTAACCTGGACCTCTTTGGACTGTGGGAAGAAACCGGAACACCCGGAGAAAACCCACGCAGACACGGGAAGAACTTGCAAGCTCCACACAGACAGTCACCCAAGGGTAGAATCGAACCCAGGTCTCTCGTGCTGTGCTAACCACTGTGCCACCGTGCTACCCATGAGCCCCACTGCACGATCTTGCCCTCGCTCGCCTTTTGTGTGACATTCCTGGGCCTCTAGTGGATGCATTGCCGGTAGCTGCCACCACTCCCGGTGCAAAGAGGAGGTGCCGGTCTCTGATTGGTTGGCAGTTCTTGGTGGGCAGGACATCTGCCTCCGGGCCTCTGTATCCAGGGGAGGGCCCAGACAATATCACTTCGTTGTCTGAACTTCACTTAATACGGTTGGGCTTCCCCTTTGCCATGGCAGGGATTCTCTATTGATTCACCAACCAATGGGTGAAACCCCACATTGGGTTTATTACATCCCGCCCACTGTTTCTTTTCACTCATCCGTTTATTATTTAAAAGATCGGTTTGGCAGTTTTAGCCTAAGTATGAAGTAGACAGGTTTTTATACTAATATTACAACAAACAACTCACTTTCATATAACATCTTTAAATATAATGTTGAGTATTTCCGCTACTTTACACAGGTTGTAATGAACGTAATTTGCCCACAATTGTCAAAATCTCCATAAAAGGCTCAAGTCCCACCCACAAAACTGGCCACGCCCCCCAAGGTTGACTGAATCAGGATAGGAGTTCCTGCTAAGTGTACCCATTCATGATACGATGAGGAGACTAATCAAAGTTACCTCTCCAGATGCAAGGGTTCAAAAAGGCACGTTTGTAAAACTAAATATTGTTACAAATCTGGGACCTTATAAGATGGTCATGTTTTAAACTGTCTCCTTTAATTCAAGGCAAAGGAAGTAGTGTGGAGGGACTTAAACTGAAAATGCTGGAAAAATACTCAGCAGGTTTGACATCATCTGTGGGCAGAGAAAATAGAGTTAATATTTTGAGACTTAAGAGTCATACGGACGCAAACATTAACTCTATTTCCTCTCCACAAATGCTGCCAGACCTGCTGAGTTTTTCCAGCATTGTTCTAGATTCCAGCATCCGCAGTATTTGGCTTTTATTCGAGTGTTGAGGGACATGTGACCTCAAACAAAGTCTGCCTGGAGACAAGTCCATGTGCCCTGGTTGCACAAGGGCCCATGATGAAATTTATGCACCTGGCACCATTTAAATCACACTGAACTATGGTGGCCAATGAATACCCACTGAGAACTAAAGCAACATCAAAGGCACTATTAATTTGCAATTCACTGTTGTTGAGGAGGATTCTGGCTAATATAAGGAGAATCCATGTGCAGGGTCAATACCTAGGCTGGGACGATGTCTACTGTTACCACATTCTGATTTGCATAATATGCAGTTTCAAATGTTTAGAGAAAGCCGTAAGAATATTTTATTTCAATTCAATTCCTAGGAGGGTTTAAGGTTTAAATATTTTACATGGCAGCCTCCAATAGAATAATCTTGTGCTGTGTAACAGGAAACAGGCTGCTTAGACCTGGAACCAGGTCTGAAAAATGTACTGGATGTCGAGCCGATCTTTGCTTTTTCCATTAGACGGGCAGCTCCTGGTCTGAATGCAATGCTGTGAGGTAAATTGATTGCAGTGGGAATAAAGTGTGGAGATGGGAATAACTATGCAGGTGTAGAGGTTTAGACAGTGCAATCAGAACACGTGGAGCACAGAAACTAGCCAAAATAAAAATGCTTCGGGATTAAAACATTCCTTTGGAGTGATATAAGAGCCTCTGGAAGGAAGCAAGAAGCAAATTAATTCGGTTAAGAGAAAAATCTCACTTTCCTGAGAAGTTTCTTCACTGAAATAACAAAGAGAGATTAATTCCTCATGTGTGTGCAAAACCTGCTCTTTATAAATGTTATGCAAAGGACACCGCACCGGAATCTCTACAGTGCAGAAGGAGGCCATTCGGCCCATTGAGTCTGCACCGACTCTCCGACAGAGCATCTTAGGCCCTAGCCCCGGAACTCCGAGTGTTCACCCCGCTCATCCCCACTAACCTGAACATCTTGTGACACTAAGGGGTAATTTAGCATGACCAATCCGCCTAACCTGCACCTTGGACTGTGGGAGGAAACCGGAGCACCCGGAGGAAACCCACGCAGACATGGGGAGAACGTGCAAACTTCACACAATCACCCAAGGCTGGAATCAAACCTGGCCCCTGGCACTGTGAGGCAGCAGTGCTAACCACTGTGCCACCATGCCACCCAATCCTCTGCATTGTTTTCAGAAAATATTGAATGTTCAGCTGGTTGGCCAGCATTTAAAAAAGGCAGAAGAGCTGAACATTACAGATATGGATCCTGAATCAAGCTTCCAAGAAATGTCCATCTATTTCACATTAATCCATCTGTTCTCATTCAAATGCTAATTTTTCTATGCCCTCCTAAGATTCTTTTGTTCTTACTTATGGTTTCCAGAATTTCTCTTTTTCCCTCTAACAAAGTATCCATTTGCGTAAATTGAGCATTTTTCAATGTTGAGAAAGAATTGGTACTCACCCACGACCTTTGGGAATTTCTGGCGCTTGATGGGAATTCTGGGTAACTTGGTGCTGATCTGGCTGAAGGTGCCACGCAAACGTCTTCTTGCCTGCTTTCCTCTAACCGTGATGGCTTGATTGGAACTGGTGTAAGGTAAAATATGGAATGTTAGGTGCCTCATTGCTGCTAACCTCATAGAGGATCCTACAGTGACAGATGTCCCAAAGCTATATCTCAAATTATGATGCCACTTATTGCATGAATCTGCTGTTGCTAACAATATTAATGAAGAGGATGAATCTTCAAGAATTCATGAATCTTCTTGAGTGGTATTGCGACTATTGCGTCACCATGTACATGCGGTAGTGGGAGAGACAAAGGCAGGAAGTGGATGGTAATAAAATTCAGGAGAGGTGGAAAACAGGTCAGAGGATCTGCAAGTGCCCACTTCATTCTATTGCTCGGTCAAAATTTACAACACCGTGTCTTCATTAGTGAGCGTAACTTGATGGATAAATAGATAAAGAGGTAGGCAGACAGATAGATAATTGGTTTATTGGGAATTCATCATGGTGGCAAGCACTGAATTGTGATGACAATACAAATAAAACAAGTAACCATCATTCATGCCGTAGTTATGTACAATCGTTCAAGTAAAATATAAAATAATAAAAAGGACTGCATAATCATGATCATTTCAGTGCACAAGTACAGCATGTTGCAAAATGCAGGTCTTTTTAATTTATGGAATTGCAATAAAAACTCTATTACACTCTGCATCTTGTCCACGGTTCATATGTTGTCTGGCTGAGTTCATTAAATTTGCAATCATTTTATAAGATGTCTCATCGGCTATTTGTTCTATATCTTATTTGCAGAATGGTGTTTTTTTTATTCTCCCTAGTTCCATCGCACATTTACTTTTGTGTGACTGTGGCAAGTGATGATGGCAATGGGAGCAGGGTTTAAAGAGTCTTCAAGGAGAGTCCAAAGCGAGCTTTTTCCAGCTTCCAGAAAGGGAACAGATTCTGGAATTTGCATGTATCTGAGGTACTTTGGTAAGTGCCACCTCGGATCAGCTTCGGTGTTAATTTCTCAACTCTTTTGTTCACATGATCTTTATGTTGTCGAGCATTCCAAACAGTTGCTGCATCTTCAATGGGTCTTACCAAACTATGAACCTCAGTAAATAGGTCAGTTTGACATAATGCTTTCTGTTTACTTGTGTGAGAACCCAGTCAAATTCACTTATCTTGAATGATGAAAGGGTTAAAGTTCAAAGTTTATTTATTAGTGTCACAAGTAGGCTTACATTAACACTGCAATGAAGTTATTGTGAAAATCCCCTAGTCGCCACACTCTGGCGCCTGTTCGGGTACACTGAGGGAGAATTTAGCATGGCCAATGCACCTCGCCAGCACATCTTTCGGAATGTGGGAGGAAACTGGAGCACCCGGAGGAAATTCATGCAGACACGGGGAGAACGTGCAGACTCCGCACAGACAGTGACGCAAGCCAGGAAATGAACCCAGGTCTTTGGTGCTGTGAGGCAGCAGTGCTAACCACTGTGCCACCGTGCGGCCCTTATACCGTTAGCACATATTATCCACTGAGACAATGCTGCATGTTAGTGATAGGGAAAAATAATGTGCATGGTGTCTCTCGAATGTGAGACGGGCCAAATTCTTAAGGTGGCTGATTAAATGCTGCATGTGTTAAGTTAACATTTGATAACCAGACAGTTCAATAAGTTTAATGAAAAGCCTGTTCTTGCCTTCTCGTCTTAAACCTTTCCTTTGTATGAATGCGTTTGACTATTGGCTCCATACCAAAATACATTTCCAACATGGAACAGTACATTCAATATTAGCTGAATGGTTTTAAGTAGCTGAAAATTGTGATGGGCACAAACAGAGCATTTTGGCAGTTCCAAGTAGAATGATCACAAATGCTGCACCGTAAATTGGGCATGATCACATCTTGCGTGGATCTATGGATTCACTCACGAAAGAAGATTCCACAAAGTTAGACAAATTTGCATTCTAATATATCATGAAAAAATATCAAGGAAGTGCAAGAAATTGGAATATTTTCTGCTGGTAATGTTCTGATTATATATTATAAACTGTGGGAACATGTGAGGAAGATAATTCAGGCAGGTACAGAGTGACTGTGTAAATGGAACTGGGGCATTTGATATTTAAATAAGCCTAGAAACACTGCAGACAGATGTTTACCCAAGGCAATTTAGTAACAATGGATATAGATTGTTGTGGTAGGGAGCCAAGGGAGAAGGACTTATTTAGTTACAATGAACTGCCTTCGTGTTGATCTGATGTATGAGATAGGTCTGACAGCATGATGTCCCCAACTCTTTGTGATGATTTTAATAAAGTAAATTTTATTAAGAGAAGAAAAAAATCAATAAAGTAAACTAGTACACTTAACTAACTTTACACAGTTTCCCTACTTTAAACTTTGGAACCAAAGAGTCTAACCTACCTTCAGAGCAAACTCTCTGTAATCTGACAGGTTTGAATAGGTTGTTTAGGAATCAAAGGAAGAGATGCAATGTATGAAGGAATAGTGTTATAGGGAAGGTGGGTGAAGGGAATTTACTTTTCTTTTAAACTCTGAAAGTGAAAACAGAGAGACTATGGTAATTAAGGCCGGGAGAGTGCAGTTCTATAGAAATGAGGTCAGATGAGGGAAAATGTATTTAAGGGTTTACTGAAACACATGCAAGGGAGCTGTTTTTTTTTAAAGATCTCAGCCAAGAGCTGTTTACCTCCCAGCAAGCAGTGTGCGTAAAGGAAGCCTTATTTGAAAAGCTAACTGCTGGTTTACCTCAGAAGCAACACCAAGAAATGTAAAAGCACTGTGTGGTAAAAGTTACTGGATTTTTATAGATGTTAAAATCTATACAGCATTGTGGAACAGATTACAGAGAGTCACTCTGAAGGTAGTTTAGACTGTTTGGAACTGTTTAAAGTAGGAATACTGTGTAAAGTTAGTGAAGCATACTTCTAGTTTACCTTATTGTTTTTTTCTTCTATTTCTGAACAAATTTACTTTGTTAAAATCAACACAAAGAATTGGGGACATCATTTTCTAAAGTAATACCTCTCCTCATACCATACAAATTGCAAACACAGTGGAGGGTAGTTGTTTCAAGTTTCTCCTCAGGATTTGAACAACTCAGCATTGACCATCACCTGTGCTTCAACTTCAAAGTGTCTAAATAAAATTCCACAGTGAGACAGGTGGTAGGGAGCCAAGAGAGGAGGATTTATTTAGTTACATCACATCAACATGGAGACAGTTCATTGTATGGGATAGGTCTGATAGCATTGGATAGTACAAGACTGGAAGAACCAATGTGACCTTTGTGGTCAGAACCAGAATTTGGAAATCTGCTGTGAATGGTGGCGGAAGAAGAGCTTATTGCAGGGCTGGCCAAACTTTCTGAATCTTAGAGCCACCTGACTTCAGACATTCAAGAGCCATAAGACACAGACGAACTTAACAGACACATTTTTATTAGGTCTTCAGTAAGGTCCTACTGGTTGTCAGGGCTAATCACTGCTGGGGGTAGAGGCCTCACGACTCTCCATCCTGGATACAAATCTTTGAAAATCTGGCTGAAATATGTTGCCAAGGTAGTCTGAAGGAGCTTGGTCAGGTATTGACTTAAAAGGAACAAGATCACAGAGTACAGTGATTCATGGCAGTATGTTGGGTCAAAAATTGAAAGAAGTCACACACTAATCTTCTTGAGTTGACGATACTTGACTTCCAGCACAAACTTCCGGAACTCCATTGTAGATTTGGATTTATGCAGCATCTTTAAACCCTGACCCTCCCGTAATTCCAACAGCTCCATTTTCTACATGTTTCTGTAACCAAGGGTTAGAGAATCGGACAGCCATTGTTGATCTCGTCAAACGTGAATGGGTTCACAAGAAAAGTGAAGCAGGATCTCAATCAAGTCATCAAACCTGCACCATAGTCCTTGCAATTTATTTCTACATTCTTCCAGTGTGCAATCATTGACATCAGCGTTGATCTGGGAAATACACTTGTCTGCAGTATAGCGCAAAATTAGAATACATGTTATTGTGTTTTTTGGATCTGAAATTGCAACAACTTCAGCAACATTCTTACTTACAAATTCCCCATCAAAGAATTAATGCTGAGCACCTATGATGTTCCATGACATAGCAACACTGTTGTTGCTATGTTCAGTTGTTGAGGCAGACTGAAAGCAGAATCTGCTGACTGTTTAGGCAAGATGTTAACCTGGTTAGCTCGTTTCTCCACAGTTCTGACTTGGGGGGGGATATTCCAAAGAAAGATTTCTGTGGTTCACTTCACGTTGACGTTCCTAGCTTTGTTGCGAGTGAGGAATCACTGCAGATAAAAGACACACAAATTTCCCACCTTTAACAGTGAATGTAAAATCTTCCTTCATTTTGCTTCAAACGTTAGTTTTCTTCTTCATCCTTCCGTTTCTCACAACTTGATTTTGCCAGTGTCATCCACAAAGTTTGAAGGGTTTATTGGTGTTAACCTGTGACAAATTTGCAGCTGTTCGTATGTGTATATGGCTTTTTTTTAAAAACCTTCAGCTTCTTGCCTTCCAGGCTTCCTTCACACACAATCCAGATAGTGGCAAACACAATTGAGGCAGACTAGGGTACCTTTTGCCTCACTTTGACCCAACCATGTTAGCCACTATGAGTGTGTGTGTTCGCTGCTTTCAGATGAGGTTTTCCAGCAGCTGTTATTCCCAGGCTCAATTTTTCTTCATCCCAGTCCAGTTGTACCTTAGCAGAAAGAGGTTCGATTTGTCAGCCGGAGGAACTGCTCGAAAATGGTGTTGATCGCATGGGTCATGCAACCCTTCGTCAGACCAGCAGGAAACTCTCTAGTGCTGCTGCCTGCTGTCCCATGAAGCCAGCCATTTCCCATGGTCATTTTGGAGCTTCTCTGCACCCTCAAAAAACGTCAGGCAGGATTTTAAATTCGGCAGGGGTGGAAATCAGTGGGAGTGCACTCTTATGTCTAAATGCCCACATGTGGTTTGCAGGCCACAGTTTGGTCAACCGTGAAGCTTATTGGAAAGATGAGCTAAGTTAGACCAAATTACTTCCTTCACTCAGTGTTAGTGCTGAGTTAACCCACTTTCATCTACACTGCACAATTTTGAGTGAGTTAATCCACGACCTCACAGAGGGCACTGTGCTGAGTTAACCCACTCCCTCACAGAGGGCATTATGCTAAGATAACCCACTCCCTCACAGAGGACACTGTGCTGAGTTAACCCACAACTTCACAGAGGGCACTGCACTGAGATAACCCACTCCCTCACAGGGGGCACTGTGCTGAGTAAACCCACTCCCTCCAAGGGGGCAAGTGAGTTAACTATCCATATCCACAGGAAACACGTGTGTTAACCTGAGTGTTAACCAGCTCACACATACAAGAGGGGTGTACTGACTCTATCAGGTGTTTTAACCTTCAATCTCTTGGGGGACAAATCTCTTCATCCACTCATACCAATATACAGCAGTTAGGAATAGGTTAATCTGTCCAGGACAAGGCTGAATGAGTTAAACTCTCCACTAGCCATACCCACAGGGGGCTGCGCTGAATAGGTTAACCCAGTTGCATCCACAAGGGACAACACTGATTCAATCAATCTGCATACATTCACAAGAGACAGCGTTTATTAAGTTAACCCAGTTACACCTACAGGGAGTAGTTGGTTACTACATCATACACTCCTATTTACAAGTATGATAGGAACCAATATGATGTGACATGACTCCGTCTTCAGTACATGTGCCCGATAGTGTTTCAGAGTGAGTGACCCTGGAGCACTGTGGGAAAGGACAGTTCACCTTCACTGCAATAAACAAGGACTGACAATATGGAGATTTCTCATTGGACCTTCTGAGGCAACAGACAAAGATGACATCTATCTCTTTAGTCTGCACTGGATTCTATCCCCATTATAGAGGTGTTAAGTCAAAATGAACTGATCCTTTGCATTTCATAGAATCATAGAATCCCTACAATATAGAAGGAGGCAATCGGCCCATCGAGTCTGTCCCGACCTCAATCCCACCCAGGCCCTATTCCCATAACCCCACACATTTACCCTGCTAATCCCCCTGACACTAGGGCCAATTTAGTGTGGCTAATCGACCGAATTCGCACACCTTTGGAGGAAACCAGAGCACCGGGAGGAAACCCACGCAGACACGGGGAGAATGTGCAAACTCCACACAGACAGTCACCCAAGCCAGGAATCGAACCCGGGTCCCTGGTACTGTGAGGCAACAGTGCTAATCACTGTGCCACCGTGCCAATCCAATTTCCCAATCTCCTTTTGAAAAATGTTTATTGCAATTAGTTCAGAGCTTTCAATTGTTCCAAGTATGATTGGTTGAGATTAAAACCCCGTGTGGTGGAATACTCACTCATTCTGCCGATTCTTCTTGTGACAGAGACAGTAACAACACAAGAACAGCAGAAGCAGGAGCAGAAGAAACAAAACCAGAGCCCCAGCCGCAATGACTCCCACTCTCCCATTGGAGCCTGTATATAAAGAGGAAGCAAAGGTTAACAGGCTGAAACCAACACAATCCCATATACTGCAGACTGCTTCATTGGGTCAGATGAGTAGGAGATATCATAATACAGCTATGAGGGGGGTTATCGAAGTGTTACAGGGAGGAGTGCAAAGTATATTGGAGTGTGGCAGAAAAAGGGTTTATCAGAACGTTACAGTGAGGGATGTGAGATATATTGGGAGTGTTACAGAAACAGGTATAATGCATAATAATGTATAATAACAGGTATATCATAGTGTTAGTGCTGGGTATATTGGAGTGTTATGGAAAGGAATGTGAGGTATCTTGGAAGTTTTACAATAAGGGATATATTGAAATGTTACAATCAAGTGTTACAATGAGGAATAAGGGGTGTATCCCCATGTTACAATGAAGGATGTCAGTAGATCAGAAGGTTCCACTGAGGTTCGTAGAATCTACAGTGCAGAAGGAGGCCATTTGGCCCATCAAACCTGCATCGACAACAATCCCACCAAGTCCTGTCCTATCCCCATAACCCCACATATTTACCCTCCTAATCCCCCTGACACCAAGGGTCAATTTAGCACGGCCAATCAACCCAACCCGCGCATCTTTGGACTGTGGGATGAAACTGAAGCCCCAGAGGAAACCCACGCAGACACAGGGAGAATTTGCAAACTCCACACAGTCACCCGAGGCTGGAATTGAATCCAGGTCGTTGGCACTGTGAGGCAGCAGTGCTAACCACTGTGCCACCATGCCATCCTATTGAAATGTTACAATCAGGAACATGGGGTGTATCCTCATGTTACAATGAAGGATGTGAGGAGATCAGAAGGTCCCATTGAGATTCTATATATCAGACGATATATGTATCAGAGTTTCACAGCGATCTGCAAATTTTGAAATTGTGACCTCCACACCAAAGTCTCGGGCGTTTATACAGATCAAAGGAAGTGGTGGT
This sequence comes from Mustelus asterias, assembly GCF_964213995.1. Taxonomy (NCBI): domain Eukaryota; kingdom Metazoa; phylum Chordata; class Chondrichthyes; order Carcharhiniformes; family Triakidae; genus Mustelus; species Mustelus asterias. The sequence goes on from NC_135813.1 coordinate 101,699,129, forward strand.
CCCAATACTGAGCTCTGGAGAATCCCAAAACATACCTTCCTGCAGTTCAAAAAAAACAACTGTTCACCATTAGATGCTGTTTCCTGTCATTCAGCCAAATTCTTATCTATATTGCCACTGTCCTTTTTGTTCCAAGTCAAAAAACTCAATTAATGTAGTTAAACATGATCTGCCTTTAACAAATCCATGTTGGTTTTCCTCAATTAATCACATCTGTCCTTGTAACTGTTAATTTCTTCCTGAATTATCAATTCGATAAACATTCCCATCACAGAGGTTTACCTGTAGTTGGTGTGATTATCCTTGCACTCGTTTTTGAACTAGGGTAAAACATTTGCAATTCTAGAGCCTTCTGGCACTATCCCAGTTTCTAAGAGGATTGAAGATTTATGACCAGTTCCATAAATATCCTCCCTTACTTCCGCCAGTATCTTGGATGTTTTTGTCAAGTCCTGGTGGCTTATCAAATGTTAAGTGGAGCCAGCCTTTATAATGTCTCCTCTTTATCATATTTTTGCCCATCTAGTATCTCAATTACTTCCTCTTTATGTCTTTCGCAACAGCTTTTCCCTTAGTAAAGACAGATGCAAAATAGTCAGAACATCAGCCATGTCCTCTACCTCTGTGTAAGTCTCCTTTTAGGTCCCTATCCCCATTCCTTTTACAAACCATTTACCGTTTATATGGCTATAGGAAACTTTTGGATTTCCTTTCATGTTATCTGCCAGTCCCTTCTCACACTTTCTTCTTTGCTTCTTTGAGTTCTTTTCTCATTTTCCTTCTGAACTTTCTCAATTCAGCCTCGTGCTCAATTGCATTATTGAAACCCATGATACATACTAGCCCGTAATGCCCTGTCTGTCTGTCCAGCATCGGATTAGGGAGGGTACCCAAAGATGCACGGGGGAATCTCTCTTTGAAGCTCCCACATAAGCATTTGCATGGTAATTATCCAGAAGCGTTAACATCCCCTGGAATTGCGCTGCGCTAGGAACCAACTGACAAAGCAATTTCAATTGTTAACTTTGGTTGGTTCTGCCAGTGTTACGCTGATAGTTACTCTGAAAGAATTAGAAGAAATAAAACCACTTCTAACTTCAGCGTTACTATTTTAAGTAACGAGATCGAAGCCCGCACAAAACTCCCCTGACATTCCTGAGCCCATAGGGGACTCCCACATCCATGTCGTCCTCCCCCCACCCCCCCCAACCCATGACCGCTAAACACCTCCCCACTGCAGTATTACTCCACTCTGACTCCCTCCCCACCCATCAGAATTCCCCACACCCCTGACAAGATGTGGCCCCATCCCCTGACAATCTACCCAAATCTCCAACCCCAACTCGATCTGATGGACATCACCCACCTCACCCAGACCTAACACTGCCCCTCCCCCACACACCCCCAGCAACCCATCCTGCAAAACCCCAACCTGACCCCAATCTGCTCCTGACCCAACCCGACTGAACCTCACCCAACTCCTTCCACCTCCAACTCAACCTGACTATCTGACCGGACCCCACATCCCCAACCCAACCTAACTCCACAATCCTATCCTGACCCGCCTCTCATACCCCCAACCTGGCCCCACTCCCCCCGACCTGCTGTCGACCCCAACCTGACCAAATCCCAACCTTCAATACCCCGACCTGACCCCAACTGCTCCTGACCCAACCCGGCTGCACTCCACCCGAGTCGTCGTTCCCCCTCCCCCCACCAACCCGGCCCCTCCACTCCTCAAACATAACCCCAACCCGGCCTGACCCAACCTGCTATCCCTCCGACCTGGCCTGCATAATAGAATAGAATGGAATCCCTACAGTGCAGAAGGAGACCATTTGGCCCATCGAGCCTGCACTGACAACAATCCAATCCAGGCCTATTTACCATGCTAATCCCCTCACACAATGGGACAATTTAGCATGGCCAATCTACCTAACCTGCACATCTTTGGACACTAATGATGCTTTTGGTAAACGGCAAGCCGTTAAAGATAGAAGTTGATATGGCTTATCAACATTAAGTAGAGCCAGCCTTTATAATGTCTCATCTTTATCACGATGATAGGAGAACACACATTTTACTACTTATATTAGGGAGCCCAGCCATTAGGTTTTAAGGGTATAGCAGCAAAACTAACAACGTATACAGGAGAAGCCATCAAGATAGGGGTACTACCACAGTACCTGTGAGCTATCAGCCGCAACCAGCCCAGCTCCCAGAAATCATTGCATGAGGCCAGGGATAAAGCCTTCTGAGTTGTGATTGGCTCAAGGAAATCAAGTTAAATTGGATGGAGATGTTCCAAGTGTGGGAAGGGTGACTGTCTGAGTTACTGAAAAGGTATGAGAGTGTCTTTTGTGATGATTTGAGTAAAATAAAGGGGGTCCAGGCAAAGATCGATGTAGATCCAGAGGCAACCTCTCATTTTCTCATGGCAAACCCATATGCCTTGCGAGAAAAGCTGGACATAGAATTGAAAAGATTGGAAGAACTGGGGTATCATTCAGCCAGTTTAATTCATGAAGTGGGCAGCACCCATAGTCCCCGCGGTAAAGCCTGACAAGATCGTCCACATCTGTATAGGGACTACAATTTAATAATGAATCAGGCTGCCAAGTTAGCTAAGTAGCCAATTCTGAAGACTTATGTGCAAAGCTGGCCTGAGGTCAATCTTATACAAAGTTGGATATGAGCCACACATATCAGCAACTTGAGTTAGGCAATGCTTCCTGAGGTTATGTTGGGATTAACACACAAAAGGCTTTGTTTCAGTATATATGCTGACTGTTTGGTATGCCATCGGCATGCGCTATTTTCCAGAGAACAATGGAGAGTTTGTTGCAAGTACTTCCACATGTTGTAGCATACCTGGGCGATGTTTTGATAACTGGATCGACAGAAGCTAAGCACTTAGCTAACTTAGAAGAGGTGCTCAAGAGGTTCACCCCAGGGAGAAATATACTTTTCAAGCCACTGAGATAGCCAACCGAGGATACCGTGTAGATGCACAAGGATTACGCCCCTTGGAAAATTATGTCAGAGGAATAAAGGAGGCGCCAGTCCTCAGAAACACATTTCAACTCAAGGCATTCTTAGGAATGGTGAGATATTATGGGTAGTTTTTATCAAATTTGTCGATATTATTGGCCACATGAAATTACTTTGGCATTGAATTTCTCAAACATGTTGCCAGTTTCAGTGTAGCAAAACAAGTATTAGACCAGCAGGGATCTGCTGGTGCCCAAAGTAAGGCACAGGATACAAATAGGTTGGGCCAATGAGCCAGCTTCTGAAGAGATTAAATCATATTATACATGAAGGGATGAATTAAGTTGTGAAGATTGCGTCATGCTTGAGGGACCAAGAGTAGTCGTTCCTGTGCCAGGAAGGGAATTGCTTTTGGCTGAATTACATAGTTTCCATCCAGGTATATCCAGGATGAAGATGCTCGCTGGGAGTTATATTTGGTGGCTTGGCGTTAATACTGACATTGAGAATCTAGTGAAGCATTGTGAACAGTGCCAATTGCAACAAAGGTTGCCTGCCATGACCCCACTGCAGCTGTGGAAATGGCCTGGCCAGATATGGGTATGAGTCCATGTTGATTACGTTGGGCCATTTTTGGGCAGAATGTTTTTGCTCCAGGTCGAAGTCCATTCAAATTGGTGGAAGTTTTTGAAATTAAGTCTTCGACGTCAATGTTTTTCAACCCATGTTGGAAAATGGAACAGCCCTCAAGTGCTGAATTTCAAAATTTCATCTCCATGAATGGAATGTGGGGAGTGCGATGATACTGTGCTTTTAAGAACTGTATTTTTATCTGTTTCTTGTAAAGGGTATATTTGAATTTCAGCTGTTTTATATGGTGCCATTTTGTCTGGTCAGCAGGTAGCTCTAAAGTTGTGAATGCAGGATTATGACTGAATTTAGCTAAATGTTGTCTAAACAGTGTTAATGCATTTTTGTTTACTTAGGTTTCTCTTGAGAGGGGCTTTGATTAGGTTGATTGACTGAGTCATGTGATTAATGGGAGGAGTTAGGCTTGCAGGAAAGACAGTGTTTTGGTTTCATTTTTTAAAAGTCAAGAGCTAACTGGAGCTGTTTAAAAGAGATGGCTCTCTCTCTGAAAAGATCTCTCTCTCTCTCTGGAGGTGTTCAAAAAACTCTAAGACTGTTAAGTGCAAGCACATAATCCTGTATTGTTTGCTGTCTTTGAAGATGGGTTTTAAGTCTGTAAGAGGAATATTGCTTGAATTGGGACTAATAGAGATAGATTATCAGTTAAGAATTGTATCTTTACATGTTTAAGTGTTGTTCAATTGTTAAATTGATTCATTTGCTATAGTTAAACTGTATTATTAAATAAAGTTTGTTTTGATAAAAGCTCCCTAGTTTGTCAATAGAATCACACCTGGAGTGAAACATCTTATCCTCACAATGCCAAAAATAACAAATAGTTGGGGTCTCGTCTAACTTCAGAATATACCTTTGGGTTTCTGATCTGTACCTTAACAGGAGGCAGTGGCATTGTCACTGGACGAGTAATCCAGAGACCCTGGGGACCTGGGTTCGAATCCAAATGTGGCAGATGGTGAAATTTCAATTCAATAGAAATCTGGAATTAAAAGTCTAATCATAACCAAGAAGCCCTTGTCAATTGACATAACAACCCATCTGGTTCACTAATGCCCTTTAGGGAAGGAAATCTGCCATCCTTACCTGCTCTGGCCTACACGTGACTCCATATCCACAGCAATGTGGTTGACTCTTAAATGCCCTCAGGGACGGGCAATAAATGCTGGCCCAGCCAGCAATGCCCACATGAAAGAATAAAAAAATCAGGACTGCACCTTATCACCCAGCATTCAATGAACTGGCTAAATGAGCAGTCCAAACCTTCAAGACGAGCTTTAAAAGGCAGTCAGGGGTGACCCCAGAGACCAGAATCTCATGATTCCTTCTGGGCTATAGAACCATTCCACACTCTACTACCAAGAGTGCTTCCAGCGGAGTTATTGATGGGCTAGTGTCTTCAGATCAGATTAAGCCTGGTGTTTCCAAATTTGCCAGGGAGGGTAGAAGTCAGTTAGTGCAATCATAAGAAAAGTCATGATTCAGGCAAATCAGTGGGGTGGTTTTCGGTGGATGAAACTGTGTATGTCAGAAATTTTGGAAGCGGCTCGAGTTGGGTTCCAGAAGTTGATTTATCAAAAGCAGGATCTTTGTCTTATGAAGTGAACGTACAAAGAAGAATCATCCGGAAACATGTAGACCATTTACTAGCACGAGAGTTGTCCCAGCAACCAGTGCTGCCAGCTGAAACCATATTGCCAACAGGAAATGGTGTTGACTGAAGTACCAAGTCAATCTGTGATAGGCAAGTCTGTCATTCCCATGGAAACCAATGAAGTTGAGTTACCAGTAACTGAGGAGATACCTGGTATAGAAGTTACTGCAGAAAATACCCCAATGGGAGCATCCCCGACAGGGAATTACACCGCTCCATTAGAAATCGGAAACCACCTGAAAGAGTCATGATGGACTGAATTATATGTTAAATTTTCTAATTGTTGGGGACTAAGTTAATTAATTATTTTAATTGTATAAAAGGCTTGGGGGGGGGGGGGGGCGGTGTGGAGGGATGTGGTGTTTGTCCCTTTTAAGGGCCGAACTGCAGAGAGGGTCACATGATCCAGATCAGGGTCCAGCGTGAGGGGTCACCCTAGCAAGTCCGAGCTTGCCTCACAGATTTGATTCTGGAAGCTGAGTGGCAGCACCTGGCTGCAAAACCTCTGCACGCTCGTATGTAAACAAACATTACAATTGTTATTTACCTAGCTGCTGAACCGGAGTTATTACATTGGGCCAGGAGTGTTCTAACCCCATTGAATTTGTCATCGCAGTTCACTGTTTCTTTTTATTGTCCTTTCCCATAGCTGAACCAAACTTCGGAACACTATTTTCACTGTCCCCATTCCCCGGAACCAGATCAAGTAGTTACCCTTTGCTCATTGGGCTAGAAACATGCTGATGGAAAAAACTAAAGTTTAGTTATTAGTACATTACATTAACACTGCAATTAAGTTACTGTGAAAATCCCCTGGTGGCCATCATTCCAGTGTCTATTGGGTACACTGAGGGAGAATTTAGCATGGCCAATTCACCTAACCAGTATGTCTTTCAGACTGTGAGAGGAAACCGGATCACCCAGAGGAAATCCACGCAGACACGGGGAGAACGTGCAGACTCCGCAGTCAGTGACCCAAACCGGGAATCGTGCCCAGATCCCTGGTGCTGTGCTAATCACTGTGCCACGCACTCTTCTAAACATATTCATAAACTCTCTACCTTTTACACTATTACTAGTCTAGTCTCTACTGAGATAGTTAAAGTCCCCCATTATTAGTCCTCAGCACCTCTGTAAATCCCTTGAAAATGTCTTCCTTTATATCTTTCCACGAGTTGTTAGCCTATAGAATACACCCAGTAGTGTAATGATACCTCTATTGTTTCTTAGCTCTAACCAGCTAGATCCTATCCTTGACCCCTCTGAGACATCCTCTCTTTCCAGCACTGCAATATTCTCCTCAATCAATATTGCCACCATTCCTGTTTTCTTTCCTTCCCTGAACACCTTGCATCCATGAATATTTAGTGGGCCAGCCCTATCTTAGTCAAGACTGAGAGTGAAGTCCTGGCATTGAATAGCAGTGTCAGGGTCTGATGAAAGATGAAAATGCTATAGTCTTTCCAAGAAATCTTAGTGCAAAATACCATGGCCTGGGGAGGGGGGGCATGGGGCTGGGTTGTTCTGGGAGGGAGGGGAATGTGTTAGACTGGACTGGGAGTGTAGTTGTGGTGGTGGGAGGAGGGGGAGTTTGGGTCAGGCCGGGAGGTGTTGCGGTGGTGTGGGGGATCCGCTGCTCTACTGGAGGGGTCATGTGTGTGGGGAATGTACCGTAAAAGGTTGAGTCTGGGTGTTTAAGTAGTTACTCTGGATTTAGAAGTGATTTTTTTTCTCCTTTCAACTCTTTCAGATTAAAGAGTGGGGTAGCACGGTAGCACAGTGGTTAGCACTGCTGCTTCACAGCTCCAGGGTCCTGGGTTCGATTCCCGGCTCGGGTCACTGTCTGTGTGGAGTTTGCACATTCTCCTCGTGTCTGCGTGGGTTTCCTCCGGGTGCTCCGGTTTCCTCCCACAGTCCAAAGATGTGCGGGTTAGGTTGATTGGCCAGGTTAAAAATTGCCCCTTAGAGTCCTGAGATGCGTAGGTTAGAGGGATTAGTGGGTAAAAATATGTGGGGGTAGGGCCTGGGTGGGATTGTGGTCGGTGCAGACTCGATGGGCCGAATGGCCTCCTTCTGCACTGTAGGGTTTCTATGATTCTATGATTAACTATCAGGGTGGAACTGGCAGAACCATCTGAAGTTAGTGATTTAAGTTGCTTCTGTCATATGGTACCCAGCCCAGCGCAGTTGGGAAGTTAGCATTTCAGGACAATTGCTGGGTAAACTGTTACATGGGGACTTCAAACAGAGATTCCCTAGTGCATCACTGGGGTACCCACTAAATGTGGCACTGGGGGAGCCAGGAAGTTATGGGTCCATGTATCAGGAGAGTGCAATACTTACCCAACAATCTGCTCAGAATCAGAAGAGACTTGCGGTCTTGTTATCAGTGAGTTATTCCACTTGGTCATCTGGTCAGATAAATATAGAATCTGGCAGGACTCCCATGTGTCTAATACACAGATCCCACTGTATCCAAACTGGGTTAAAACCTCAGACAAAAGCTTCATTCACAAAATCTGTTGTGATGCCGGAATTCCTCAGGACAGCAGCCTCAGCCCAGCCATTTCAACAATGACCCTCCCTCTGTCACTGGATCAAGGGTGGGACTGTGTGCTGATAACTCTACAGTGTTCAGCTTCATTCACAATTCCTCCAATAATGGGACAGCCCACTTGCCTCTTAACCAGTTCACAGTAGAATTTCCATGTTGGGAGAATTGAGAATCGAAAGATCTGGACGCTTATGTATCTGCCACAGCTTTGTTCTGGGGGATAGGCATATAGAGTCATAGAATCCTACAATGCAGAAGGAGGCCATTCAGCCCATCAAGTCTGCATTGAACACAATCCCATCCAGACCTTATACCCATAACCCCATGCTATTCACCTGCTGTTCCCCTGACACTAATGGGCAATTTACCATGGCCAATCAAGCTAACCTGCACATCTTTGGGGTGTAGAGGAAAACCGGAGCATCTGGTGGAAACCCATGCAGACACAGGGAGAATGTGCAGGCTGTGACCCAAGCCGGGAATCATACCCGGATCCCTGGCACTGTGAGGCAGCAGTGCTAACCACCGTGCCGCATTCAAATTGGTTTGTGACTGGCACACAATACAGTAGCACTCGGTTCAGTTTAACCCAGCTATAATCCTGAGAGCTTTGTCCAGTAATTTCTGACACAACATAAGCTTTCGAAGGTGCCCCTTGTCTCCTCTGTCAGACGGTGTACTGAAATTAATAGAAGACCCGCTCGCCAGAGGTCAGTCAGTTGTCAAGTTATACAGACCAGGAATATTCCCAACGTTGAATTAGATCATCTTAACCAGGGGACTGTGAAGAGGTTACAGCTTACCAAAATGCGGAGGAAAAGATAAAGAAAACAAATCAGGGAACTGTATCAGGAGGAACAGACACTGAGTGACTGTGTCCTGGAAGGCCAGGTCTGAGCGACTGTGTACTGACTGTATCAGGAGGAACAGACACTGAGTGACTGTGCACTGAAGGGCCAGAGTCTGGCTGACTGTCCATTGACTATATCAAGAGGAGCAGACATTGAGTGACTGTGTACTGGAAGGCCAGGGTCTGAGCGACTGTGTACTGACTGTGTTGGGATTGAGCAGACACTGAGTGACTGTGTACTGAGTGTATCAGGAGGAGCAGGTACTGTGTGACTGCGTACTAGAGTTCCAGGGTCTGAGTGACTGTGTACTGAATGTATCAGTGGGATGCAAAATATATTTTTATTTTCACTTTGTTCCATAGTACATGCTACCTATAAGCAAACTGACTTTGTCTCGCAAATGGCTGAAATCTTGTTTGAGGTGTTGATATGTAAACACCAATTTGATTACGATAGAAAGGTAAAATACTGACATTTCTGAATCCTTACAGAAATGATTTTTTACAATTGAAGTAATAGCTCTGAAACTCTTCAAGCCAGGATAAAATATCTGATCTCCAGTTTGAATGAGTTAGCAATTGGAATGCTTCACAGATGCTGCAGTCCCTCTCCCCGTGCAGGAGAGGTGCAGCATTGCTGAGGCTTTGCTGAAAAACAAACCATTTCCCCCGAACACCTTGCTGAAACTCAGTATGGCTGCATTCACTTACCCAGAATGCAGGTGCCGTGGACAGGGTCACAGTCCGCCTCGATACAGGGACAGGGATGGACACAGTTGGCTCCGTAGTGTCCCGAGGGACAGCTCATGTTGCAGCTGGAAAAAGAAAGAGGAAAATGGGTTTGAGAAACAGGAGAATTGTTAAAATCTTCAAGCAGCAACCTCTCAGCAAGAGCATATGGTCGACCACACTTAAAGAATCATTTTCCTTTCTGTCCATGTCTCAACTGTTTCTGCAGAACCACCGCCACATTTATTTCACTCTCCCCAAATGGATGGGTTTTTCCACATTGCTGTCCTATTATCTGCAAATTCAATAGGTTATTTTGTTTTATAAGGAAGTTAGCTTCTTATCCCAAATGCTACAGTTACAACCGACTGACCACAGGATGGAGAGAAGGTGAACTTGCTGGGTCGTTTCAATGCCCTTAGGTTGACAGCAACAAGCTGGATGGTATCGAATGGCTCTTGGAACATGCTGTCAGACACACTGTGGGAGTATACCTTGTCTAGTTACAGGTGATAACTGGTAGTGTGATATCTTTAAGGGGGCGATCACTGAGGGCCACATGATCGGGCCAGGCCCGATGGAGAGGCAGAGCGGGAAGCTATACCAATTGGGTGAAAGGGCACACATCCTGGATCAGGGAGGGACCTCAGTTGGAGCCAGGGAGGAGGAGAGTAGATGTGTACTACATTTCTGTGAAATCCTTGTTTGTATATATACATAAATATTGTTGGCAGTAAACGCATTACAACTTGAAACCTTCAAAGTTATGACACTGGCGATGAGGATAAGCTTCCATTAGTCATAAGGGGATCGCAGTGTGCAGCTAGAGGGGGAGGGGAGTGAGCATCAAAACTATGATTGAACAAGATGCACGCGCACATAAAAATGTCTTTAATTGGAAAAATTGAACCATTTGACCCAGAAGTGGAAAACTGGGAATAATACAGAGAAAGGCTGTGTTATTTCTTTGTAGCTAATGAGATCACATCACAGGAAAAATAAAAGATGACACCACTGTGGTCTGTGATTCACAAACTTACTGCCTAGTGAGAAGTCTTACACTGCCTGACGTAAACACAAATCAGATAGTCAAATTGGTCAAAAATAATTTAACCCCGACCCCTCAGTCATTTTATTGAGGTATAACTTTCATTCAGCAGTACTGGAGCCTGAGGAGACACTTTCTGGTGTTGTGGCCAGATTGAGAGGGTTAACAGAGCACTGAGAATTCCCTATAGAGGAAGCCTTGATGGTAAACAGCAGACCATTTGAAATAGACTGCCACCACAGGAGCCACAACCACAGTCATGGCAGAGCAGGCATTTTGTTACCTTCAAAAAGGCCTCCAACCATTGAGATTGAGAGAGTCAGGAGCCATATTGTTCATATATATATATATATATAATATAGGAGAGACGTTGAAGGGCAACAGTTACAGTGTTCTACAGGAACCAAACAGTGCATCTACCTGTTCTAGTAATTGGAGGTCACAGACCTTGCCTAATCGGTCAAGATTGGTTAAAGCAGATAAAATTAAATTGGTTGGAAATATTAAACCTACAGGACAGAGGTTTTCAGGAGTTGCTATGTAAATATTCTGAGGTTTTCCAAAAGTAGCTAGGGTGAATAAAAGAGAGTTAAAGCCAAAATTTATCTGAATCCTGATGCAACGCCAATGTTTTTTCAGGGCTGCCCAGAGTCCTATGCACTTCATCATAAGGTTGAAGTCAAGTTCAGGAGATTGAAAGATTTAGGTGTTATAAAGCCCGTACAATTTCCTGAAGGGGCTGCACCATTGTCCCGATCCTCAAGACGAATTGTACTGGTCCATCTGGACTCGGAACATCAGCTCTTTTCTCTCCTTACAGATGCTGCCAGACCTGCTGAGATTTTCCAGCATTTTCTCTTTTGGTTTCAGATTCCAGCATCTGCAGTCATTTGCTTTTATTAAAGAAGTGGGTATCCATTTGAAATGAGAGAAATGCACTTTCCAGGCAGATGGAGTTACATATTTAGGTTTCAGGTTAGACGCTAAAGGTTTGCATCCTTTGGAGGATGTAGCTAAAGCCATTAAGGATATTCCACAGCCAAAAAATGTATCAGAATTAAAATCATTCCTCGGAATATTGAATTTTTATGGTTGATTCTTACAAAATGTGTCTACAATTTTAGTCCCATTTCACCAGCTTTTGAAAAAGCATCAGTGTTGGAGATGGGAGAGGGACAAAAAGAAGTCTTTACCAAAGCAAAGCAGGCCCTGCGATCGTTGGCACTGCTTGAAAACTTTGATCCAAGCAAACCATTGGTAGTTACCTGTGATGCATCCCCATATGGAGTGGGAGCAGTTTTGTCCCACAGGATGCCTGATGGAGTAGAGAGGCCAATTGCCTTTGTGTCGAGAACATTATCGAATGCGGAAAAAAAGTATTCCCAGATTGACAAAGAAAGTTTAGTGGTAATTTATGCAGTGAAGAGGTTTCATCTATGGAAGACATTTCACAATGGTATCAGATCAGAAACTGTTATTGGGTTTATTGCAAGAGGATAAACCAGTGTCGCCAACTGCCTCTGGCAGGGTATAAAGATGGACTCTATTACTAGCAGTGTACAGTTATTCATTCCAGCCTTGCTCAGGGACACAAGTATCAAATGCAGATACACTCCCTCTGCCACAGACAGTACGTTCACCACTGGTACCACAAGAAATAGTGCACCTGATACAGACTTTGCCAGTCTCAGCTAAACACATAATAACTTGGACCAAAAGAGACCAGTGCCATCACAAGTTAAGAAGAGGGTGATGCAAGGATGATGATGTGATAAGTCAGAGCTACTTAAACCTTACCAGCAGAGAAGAACGGAGATAATGGTGAGGACAGCATGTTATTGTCGAGAGCTCGTGTGATAGTGCCATCCCAAGGGAGATTACTTTTATTGCAGGAATTACATGCGCACATCCAAGGCAAAGCAGGATGAAAGCACCTTCCCAAAGTTATGTTTGGTGATCGGACGTGGATTAAAAATTTGTAAGAATGGTCAGTCATTGTCCTTGTTGTAAAGCCCAGCAGGCATTACAACCACTGGTGAATATGCACCCTTGGAAGTGGCCAGATAGGCCACGGGCAAGAATAGACTTTGCAGGGCTGTTCTTGGGGCATATATTTTTCACCTTAGTTGATGAGCATTCTAAATGGATGTCCAATTGATGAAGTCTACAAAGGCCAGTGCTACCATTGACAAATTGAGGCAGATTTTTGCCATCCATGGCATCCCACAGATTTTAGTGTCAGCCAATGGCACATCATTTACAGTGGAGGAGTTTCGGAATTTTCCAAATCAAATGGTACTCACCATGTTAGGTCAGCACCTTACCAGCCAGCCTCCAATGGGTTAGCAAAACGAGCTGTACAGACGTTCAAATCTTCAATGAAGAAACAAGTTGACTGGCTTTACATTTGACAAGTTTCTTGTTGTCGTATGATGCCACACCAAATGTGACGACAGGGGTCACGCAAACCAAGCTACTAATGGGATGCCACTGAGGGACACAGTTGGATATGATATTCCCAGATTTGGTGGGGAGAGTGGAGGCTAGACAAGCCTCCCAGAAAGAAAATCATAACTCGAGAAAAAAAGGCAAGAGTTTTCCAAGTCGTGGATTTAGTTCTGGCTGGAAACTTTGCAGCAGAACCGATATGGGTGACTGGAAAAATTGGAAAGATCAGGACTGGCCTTCTCTGCTGTAGAGATACAAGATCATCGTGTAAAAAAAAATGTGGATCATTTGAGGAAGAAAGCTGGGCCTGATACAGGAATCAACAGATGATCCCTGCAGTAGAGTTGGGTTCATTAGTTGCTGATACAGGGGCCCTTGTTGTAAATATGAATCCAGAGCAACCAGCAGTTTCTGTAGCTGAGGAGACAGTAGCTACTGAGGAGGATCTCGACATCAACATCTGCCCAGATTCATAACTTCCAGAAGAGTATAGCACAGAATTGAAACATTCTTCCAGGGCCTGGAAGTCTCCTGACCGGCTGAACTTGTGTTGAGATATTCCTGGAGTATTGCTGATGTCTTCTTGTAACAAACATGCCTTTGTTTAATGATGTTCCTTTTGTTTCATCCATAGTGAAACTCAGGAGTTAGGGCGGAAGCAGTCTTGTAGCGTGGCCCCTTTAAGGGGGCGATCCTTGATGGTCCAAGTGCTCTGGCCAGACCCAATGGAGAGGCAGAGCAGGAAGTCGAGCCAATTGGTGCAGCATCATGTGTCCTGGGTTGGCGAGAAACCTCAGTGGGAGGAGTGGAGAGTAGATGTGTGTTCAATTCTGTCAGACCCTGTTTGTGTGTATATTGGTAATCAACCCTTTATAACTTGAAGCCAAAAGTCACCTTTGAAGTTATTACAATAACGACGTTACAGCCCGTGTTACATCTCTCGCCATGTTTATTTCCATGGAAAGTTAACCTGGTTGCAAATGAGCGAGCAGCCATTTTTACACCATCCCACAATGTCAAGAATCACCCTCCCCCCAAATCTAAAATAAACCCCAACTTGGGGTGGCACAGTGGTTAGCACTGCTGCCTCACAGTGCCAGGGACCAGGGTTCAGTTCCTGGTCTTGGGTCACTGTCTGTGTGGAGTTTTCACATTCTCTCTGTGTCTGTGTGGATTTCCTCCCACAGTACGAAAGACATGCTGGTTAGGTGCATTGGCCATGTTAAACTCTCCCTCAGTGTTACCCGAACAGGCGCCGGAGTGTGCCGACTAGGGGAATTTCACAGTAACTTCATTGCAGTGTTAATGTAAGCCTCCTTGTGACACTAATAAATAAACTTAAACTTCTCATTTCCAGGAAGTAGCTCTCAGGTTGGTATTGTAAACTCAGCCGCCCTCTCTCCCACTTTTGTCTCTCTCACTTTGGCCTGGTAATTCTGATGTACCCCGACACAGCCTGAACATAGACCTCTCTAATGACCGGTCTTGCCAGTCACCCCATTCCCAGCCTTCACTCCCACATTCTGCGACTGCAAAATGAACTTCCCAAGCGGCAGTGGTTTTACAGGGCCCCTGTGAACTTGGCAGTACCTGGACGCTCTTTGGCAAAGTCAAAAGGAAACCTGGACACTTTCCGAGGAATTCTCCAAATAACTCTCTGCTCTGTGCCCAACAGCAGCTGCTAACTGTGGACGCTTCACAATCGTTCTTTGTAGCCAATTGTTAGATGAAGGGCTGCAGTGGGATCATTCCGTTTACCCGGCTGAGAGCCTAATTTCCTCAGAAGCCATGGAATGCAGCAGCTTCGAGGATGTGGCTAAAAAGGGAGAGATGGTGAGGGGTTGCTGGGGGTGCTGGGGGACTAGAATTTGCGTTCCAAGCCTGCAGATCCTTATAATGTTAAAAATGTCAAAACAAATTCCTGTCAAGAGGGTTTTTCTTTCCTCGGGAGTTTAGAAAATGTTTCCATTTTGCATTTCACAAATCCCCACATAACTGGCCCCTGACCACAAGGCCCTACGATGGAATTTGTGTTTTAGTCTGTGGCTGTTAAACACAGAATCCTTTCTCCAAAGCACTCCCCCCTCCCCTCCACTCCCTCCCCCCACCCGCCCCCCCGCCATCCAGCACACTCCACCCCACCACTATCTCCTCCACCATCCCCCCACCCCAACTCCCACAAAAGAAAATCATTGCTCAGAATGCAGGAGCAGAGCAGGAAGTGGCCAGATTCAGGCAATATTCCAGCTGGATTGTATAGCGCAACATCCGGTCGACATCTCTTTGAAGGCTCAGACAGGTCTCTCATGCCAAAGCTAAATTAGACATATGAGCACAACGTTTACCCTGCCCCCCCCCCCCCCCCCCCACAAGGGACTTGGAGTTGACTAATATGCTGGCACAGCAACTCCACAGTACAGCACTTTCTAACATATACCTACAGGCCTGAGAGCGAGCCAGTTCTAACATAGAAGGCACTGTTTGTGGCTCCATTGCTAAGCGAAACCACATGAAACACCACAATTCAGCAACATTCAACTATGCCTCATTCAGCAATAAATTGTCAGTCTCACTTGGAGCGGCGCGGGTGTTGGAGAAGGAACTATGTCACACTGATGCATTCAGGCCTGCATTCTGACAAGGTTAAGTGTCAGCTTAGTTCACTGATAATACTCTCGCCTCTGCGACAGAAGGTCACGGGTTCACCCCCACTCAAGGATTTCAACACATAATCTAAGCTGACTGTTCAGCGATGGTACAGTGCAGCCACTTACTATGCTGTTGTTAACTCACAGACAGATGCATGTATGGTGCAGATAGAAACATGTCCATCACCCACAGAGTACTCCATCAGCCCCATGCAGGGGTTTATTGTAGGTGAGGGTGGCAAAGACTTCACTGAAACTTTGTATAGTTCGGGACCATTTGCTTATGTCCACAATACTCATGTCATGCTGAGTTGGGCAAAACGAGATTTAATCATAATTACCTGACTGCCCAGCATCGATGAGTAGCTAATGACTAAAAATACAGCAGGAACATCTCCCGCTCCTTTTCTCAAAGAGAGAATATATATTCTCATACTAACTCATCAAAGGGACCCGGGTTTGATTCCTGGCTTGGGTCACTGTCTGCGAGGTGTTTGCACATTCTCCCCGAGTTTCCTCCGGTTTCCTCCCACAGTCCAAAAGACGTGATGGTTAGGTGCACTGGCCATGCGAAATTCTCCTTCAGTGCACCCAAAGAGGTGCCGGAGTGTGGCGAGTAGGGGATTTTCATAGTAACTTCATTGCAGTGTTAATGTAAGCCTACTTGTGAACTAATAAATAAACTTTAAACCACACACAAGCCAAGGAGCAAAATGACCACCTGTCAGATTTTGAGAACAACACTCCACCATCAGGGATGGCTGTTGACTATTTTTGATGACTGAAAATTGGACACAAAGATTTGCTTTTTGACTGCTTCGCTAATGATAATGAGTTGTGCATATGTGAACTGGATATTTTTATGTGTGCTGACAACACTTTATAAATGTCAAGCTTCTGTATGGCTTTGGGCTGAGTAAATGTTGGCAGCTTATTGAGTCTCTATTTGAAATAGTGTAAAGAGAATACTCAGCAAGTCAGACTGGATCTCAGGAGCGGGCTGGGAGACAGAAGGGGTTAGTTGGGATGGCAGGGAGGATGAGGTGATTGTCTGTCAGCTTCTCACTGCTGGAATTCTATCAGCAGCAGGCTAAGTGGCAGATGTCACTCCAACCTTGGGCAAATTGAGTCCCTTAAATGTCCAAGAGAAAAAGTTAAAAATTCCCAGCATGTCAGTCAGACTCCACAATGAGAAATGTAGAATAGAGATTGACGTATAATCCTCCTTCAGCAGGGGTCAAAATATTCACTGTTTTTTCTCTTCACAGAATCATAGAATCTCTACAGTGCAGAAGGAGGCCTTTCGTCCCATCGAGTTTGCACCAAACACAATCCCACCCAGGCCCTATCCCCATAACCGCATGCATTTACCCTAGCGAGTCCCCCTGACACCAAGGGGCAATTTAGCATGGCCAATCCACCTAACCTGCACATCTTTGGACTGGAGACTTTGGAAGTGGACTCTTATTTCAATCAATTCTCACCGTCAAGAGTGGCATTAATTGCTAAATCCTAACTACCCTGAGAAAGTAATACTAGGTCTTCCTCTTCGATGTAGCAAAGTAGCTTGCTGGGCCAAAGCAGAGGGTATTTAAGAGTAAACTATATTGGTGTGGGTCTGGAGTCAAGTAAAGGTTGGAGCAGGTATGAGGAGTAGGTTTCCTTCTGTAAAGGACAATAGTGAACCTGTTGGATTTTTAAGACAACCAAACTGTTTCTTAGTTTGCTATTAGTCTAGCTGAGCCTACTTTTCATTTGTTTTAGATTTCCAGCATTTGCCATCTTTTCCTTTCTCTTTTTCCTCTGTGGAGGAAGCACTTTGAGAATTTGAGAAATGTACTGAGCCAATGGAGAAACACAAGCTTTACTTTATTTTTGCCAGTTAGCTCCTGACTGCCCATCCAACAGCAACGGCATTTCTCAGAACGCAGTTAACATCTGTGAAATGTTCTGAGGTAGTTCACAAGTAGACATGGAGGCAGAAAGAGGGAGATTATTAATGAGGGATGACTTGAAACTTGGTTGAAGGATTTTTAATGTATTGTGCCAAGGTGGGAGGTTAGCAATGAATAGAGCTAATAAACACATGCCAATGATTTCAGCATCGGAGGCGCTGAGGTATGAATGGAGACAGGACATATTGTCCAGAGATGTGCAGGTTAGGTGGATAGGCCATGCTAAATTACCCCTTAGTGTCCCAAGATGTGCGGATTAGGGCGATAAGCAGGGTGATAACGGGGATAGGGTGAAGAGTCTATATTTTCTGTCGCAGCGACTGCAGTGGCACAATGGTTAGCACTGCTACCACACAGCGCCAGGAACCCGGGTTCAATTCCTGGCTTGGATCACTGTCCGTGTGGAGTCTGCACGTTCTCCCCGTGGAGTCTGCACGTTCTCCCCGTGTCTGCGTGGGTTTCCTCCTGGTGCTCCGGTTTCCTCCCACAGTCCGAAGGATGTGCTGGTTAGGTGCATTGGCCATGCTAAATTCTCCCTCAGTGTACCCAAACAGGTGCCAGAGTGTCGCGACTAGGGGATTTTCACAGTAACTTCATTGCGGTGTTAATGTTAGCCAACTTGTGACTAATAAATAAACTTAAACTTCTGTCGAAGAGCCTTCTGTTGAAGAGTTGGTGCAGTCCTGATGGGTGGAATGGCCTCCTTCTGCACTGTAGGAATTGTATGTATGCATGGTGCGAATGGTGTAAGTAAGCAGTCTTGGTGATGAACAATTGTGAGATTTAAAGCTCAATATACCAACATTGCAAATGGTCTTTTTGAATTTTAGGATATCCAGCTGCGCAGGGAAGAAAAATTAATATCAATGGCTCAGTGGGAGAAGAGATAATGCTTCAGTCTTCCTGAGATGGAGCTGTGGAAAGTTGTGAATCTGACAAAACAAAGGTAATCATGATCCAATAGAAATAGTGGAATGTCAGTGCACAAGTCGAAGTTAACCCAACTGTTCATAGACAATGCCTCCATGAAAAAGAGCCAAGGTTAAACTCTCCTGGGATCCTGGAGGTGACTGTGCATGGGAGAGGAGATAAGCCATTACTTGTGATGCATTTAGTGCATTTGGAAAGGGTAACAGTGAATCCACACAATGCCATACAGCTCAATATCACAGGGGAGACAATGATTTGGTCAACCCAAGGGAAGGTGCGGAAATTGGAGAAGGATGTGGATAGATAATGTATCACAAAATTAACACATTGGTGAGGATTATCTTGGTGCTTTGAGGAGTGTTGAACTGTGATTAGAGGATTTTTGCAGAACAGATGGACAAGCATT